>NW_027668946.1:0-143000 GCF_964194185.1 Rhinolophus hipposideros | reverse complement strand
ATAGGTTTAGGCCTACAGCTCTGACAAGTTTAGTTTTAGGGTTGAGACAGGGTTATGCCAGGCCTCCAGTCAGTGTTAGGTTTTGGATTGGGATGGGGTTAGGCCAAAGGCCCTAGCCAGTGTTAGGATTAGTATTGAGACAGTCTTAGAACTAGGTCTCAGGCCAGGGTTAGGGGTAGTGTTGGGACAGGGTTAGACTTAGGGCTCCGGACAGGGTTAGTGTTAGAGTTGGGACTGGTTTAGGCCTGGGACTATGGCCATGGTTAGGGTTAGGGTTGGGACAGTGTTAGTCCTAGGTTTCTGGCCAAATTTAGGTTTAGGGTTGGGACAGGGTTTGTGCTACCGCTCTGGCCAGGGTTAGGGTTAGGGTTGGCACTGGGTACGGTCAAGGGCTCTGGCTAGTGTTAAGTTTAGGGTGGAGACAATGTTAAAATTAGAGATCCAGCCATGTAAAGGGTTAGATTTAGGACAGTTTTAGGCCTAGGGCACTGTCCAGGTGTAGGCTCAGGGTTGGGACAGTGTTAGGCTAGGGCTTCAGGAAATTTTAGGGTTAAGTTTGGACTCTGTTAGGCCTAGGCCTCTGGTCAGTGTTAGTGTTATGGTTCGGACAGGGTTACGCCTAGGGCTCCGACCAGGTTTCAGGTTAGGGTTGGGACGGGGTTAAACCTAGGTCTCAGGCCAGGGTTAGGGTTAGAGTTGGGACGAGGTCAGGCCTAGGCCCCTGTTCAAGTGTAGGCTTAGGGTTGGGACAGTGTTAGACCTAGGGTTCTGGCCAGGGGATTGGTTAGGATTATGACAGAGTTATTCCTAGGGCTTCAGAGAAGGTTAGGATTAGGTTTGGGAAAGTCGTAGGTCTCGGGCTCCAGCCATGTTTACTGTTAGTTTTGGGAAAGGGTATTATCTAGGGCTTTGGCCATGGTCACCGTAAGGTTTGGGCAACAGTTATGCCTAGTTCTCAGGCAAGGTTTAGGGTTAGCACTGGGACAGGGTTAGGGTTTAGACAGTTTTAATCTTAGGGATATGGCCAGGTTTATGGTTATCATTCGGACACATTTCGTCCCAAGGCTCAAGCCAGAGTTACGGTCTGGGTTGGGACAGTGATAGGCTTAGGGCTCCTGCCATGTTCAGGTTTAGTGTTGGGACAAGGTTAGGCCTAGTGCTCTGGCTAGGGTCAGGCTTAAGTTTGGACAGAGTAGGCCTAGGGTTCCTGCCAGGATTAAAGTTAGTGTTGCTACTGGGTTAGGCCTAGGTTTCCTGCCAAGTTTATGGTTATATTTGGGACAGTTTTAGGGCAAGGGCCTCAGCCACGTTTAGGCTAGGGTTGGGAGTAGGCTAGGCCTAGGTCTCCAGCCTGTGTTGGGGTTAGGGTTGGGACAGGGTTAAGCCAGTCTACCGGCCACAGTTAAGGCAATGTTTGGGACAAGTTTAAGTCCAAGACTCCGGCCAGGTTTACTGTTAGGTTTGGGACATGGGTGTGGCCAGGGCTCCGACCAGGGTTATGCCTAGTGATTCGATAGTGTTAAATGAAAGGCTCCGGCCAGGGTTAGGGATAGTGTTGGGACAGGGATAGTCCAAGTACACCGACCAGGGTTAGGTTTAGGGTTGACACAGGGTTAGGGCCAGTGCTCCGGCCAGTTAGTGTTAAGTTTGGAAAAGTGTTTGGGCTAAGGCTCTGGCCATGTTTAGGGTTAAGGTTGTGACAGGGTTAGGCCTAGGACTGTGACCAGGTTAGTTTTAAGATTGGGACAGTGTTAGGTCTAGTTCTCCGGCTGGGTTTAAGGTTAGGGTTCAGACGGGGTTAGGCTTAGGGCTCTGACCAGGGTTAGTTTTAGGATTGGACGTGTTTCAGCCTAGGGCTCCGGCCAGGTTTAAGGTTAGGGTTGGGACGGGGTGAGGGCTAGGGCTCTGGACAGGGTTAGTGATAGGTTTTTGGTAGGGTTAAGGCCAGGGCTCCAGACATGGTTATGATTATTGTTGTGACACTGTTAAGAATAGGGTGCCAGACAAGGTTAGAGTTAGTGTTGGGACAGGGTTAGACCTAGGTCTCAGCCCAGGGTTAGGGTTATGGTTGGGACTGGGATAGGCCTACGGCCCTGTCCAGGTGTAGGCTTAGGGTTGGGACAGTGTTAGACCTAGGGTTCCAGCCATGGTTTAAGTTTAGGGTTGGAACATGGTTAGGGTTAGGGCTCCGGCCAATTTTAGGGTTAAGTTTGGACTGGGTTAGGCCACGGGCTCCTGTCAGGGTTAGGGTTAGAGTGCTGATAGAGTTAGGCCCAGGGTTCCAAGTAGAGTTAAGTTTAGGATTGGGACAGGGTTAGGCCTAGGGCTCCATCAAGGGTAAGGGTTAGGTTTGGGACAGGGAAAAGCCTAGGGCTTTGTCCAGGTGTAGGGGTAGGGGTGGGACAGGTTTAGGCCAAGGCTCCAGCCATGTTAGGATTAGGGTTGGGATAAGATTAGGCTATGGCTCTGGCCAGAGGTAGGTTTAGTATTATGACAGGGTTATTCCAAGGGCTACAGGGAGGGTTAGGGTTAGGGTTGGGAAAGCTGTAGGCCTAGGGCTCCGGCCTGTTTTAAGGTTAGTGTTGGTACGGGGTTAGGCCTATGACTCTGACCAGGGTTAGGTTTAGCATAGGGACAGCATTAAGCCTAGGTCTCAGGCCAGTGTTTGGGTTAGGTTTGGGACAAGGATAGGCCTAGGGCTCTGTCCAGTGTAGGAATAGAGGTGGGACAGTGTTAAGCCTTGGGCTCTGGCCATTGTTAGGATTAGATTTGGGATAGGTTTAGGCCTAGGGTTTTGGCTAGGAGTATGGTTAGGATTACGACAGGGTTATTCCTAGGGCTTCATGGAGGGTTAGGGCTAACGTTGGGATAGTTTTAGGCTTTGGGCTCCGGCCATGGTTAGGGTTAGGTTTGGGACATGGTTATGGCTAGGGCTTTGGCCATGTTTAAGATAAGGTTTGGGCAATGGTTAGGCCTAAGTCTCAGGCCAGGGTTAGGGTGAGCTTTGGGACAGGGTTAGGCCTATGGTTCCGGTCAGTGTTAAGTTTTGGTTGGGACAGGCTTAGGCCTAGGGCTCCAGCAGTGTTTAACGTTAGGGTTGGGGAGGGGTTACGCCTAGGGATCCCACCAGGGTTAGGGTTATTCTTGGAACATGGTTAGGCCTAGGGCTCCGGACAGGGTAAGTGTTAGGTTTGGGACAGTTTTAATCCTAGGGATATGGCCAGGTTTAAGGTTACCATTCGGACTCATTTAGGCTCAGGGCTCAAGCCAGCATTAGGTTTGGGTTGGGACAGTGTTATACCTAGGGCTCCGGACATGGTCAGATTTAGGGTTGGGACAAGGTTAGGGCTAGGGCTCTGTCCAGGATCAGGTTTAGGTTTCAGACAGAGTAGGCCTAGGGCTCCGGCCAGGATTAAGTTTAATGTTGGGATAGGGTTAAGCCTAGGTTTCCGGCCAGGGTTGTTGTTCGGTTTGGGACAGTTTTAAGACCAGGATCTCATCCAGGTGTAGGCTAGTGTTGGGACTAGGCTAGGCTTAGGTCGCCAGCCAATGTTGAGGTTAAAGTAGGGACATGGTTAGGCCCTGGCTACTGGCCATGGTTAAGGAGAAGTTTGGGTCAAGTTTATGTCCAAGGCTCCGGCCAGGGTTAAGTTTAGGGAAGAGACTGAGTTAAACCTAGGGATCCGGCCATGGTAAATGTTAGGTTTAGGACAGGGATTGGTCTGGGGCTCTGGCCAAGTGTAGGCTTAGGTTTGGGACAGTTTTAGACCTCGGATTCTGGCCAGGGACAGGGTTAGTGCTTGGGTTCTGGCCAGGTGTAGGCTAAGGGTTGGGAAAGGTTTAGAATTAGTTCTCAGGCCATGGTTAGGGGTAGGTTTGGGACAGGGTTATGCTTAGAGGTCCTGACAGGGTTAAGGTTAGCATTGGGACAGGTTTAAGCCTAGGTCTATGGCCAGGGTTTTGATTAGGTTTGGGATAGTGTTAGTGCTAGGGCTCCGGCCTGGGTGAAGATTAGAGTTGGCATTGGGTTTTGTCTAGGGCTCTGGCCAGGGTTAAGTTTAGGGTGGAGACAGTGTTAAAACTAGAGATCCGGCCATGGTTAGGGTTAGGTTTAAAACAGGGATAGGCCTAGGGTCTGTTCAGGTGTAGGCTTAGGGTTGGGACAGTGTTAGACCTACTGCTCTCTCCAGGGTTAGCGTTTGGGTTGGGACAGTGTTAGGGCTGTGGGTCCGGCAAATCTCAGGGTTAACTTTTTACATTGTTACTCCAAGGGCCCGGTCAGTGTTAGGGTTATGATTTGGACAAGGTTAGGCCTAGGGTTCTGACCAGGGTTATGTTAAATATTGGTACGGGGTTAGGTCTAGAGCTCCAGCCAGGTTTATAGTTAGGGTTGGGACGGGGTTAGGCCTAGGGCTCCAGCCAGGGTAATGGTTAGGTTTGGGACAGGTTTAATCCTAGGGATATGGCCAGGTTTAGGATTCTGGACACGTTTAGACCCAGGGATCAAGACAAAGTTAGGGTGTGGGATGGGACAATGTAAGGGCCATAGTCAATTTTAGGGTTACGACAAGGTTAGGGTTAGTGCTCCAGCCAGTGTCAGGTTTAGGTTTAAGACAGAGTAGGCCAAAGTCTCCGGTCAGGTTTAAGTTTAGTGTTGGGACAACGTTAAGCCTAGGGTTCTGGCCAAGGTTGTGTTTAGGTTTGGGACAGGTTTAGGGCCAGGGCCTCAGCCAGGTTTAGGCTAGGGTTGGGACTAGGCAAGGCCTAGGTCTCCGGCCTGTGTTGGGGTTAGGGTTGGGACAGGATTAGGCCCAGGCTACCGGCCATGGTTAAGGAGATGGTTGGGATAAGTTTAAGTACAAGGCTCTGGCCAGGATTAGGGTTAGGTTTGGTACATGGATAGTCCTTGCGCTCCAGCCAGGTTTGCAATTTGGGACAGGGATGTGGCCATATCTCCCACCAGGATTATGGCTAGTGATTCGATATGGTTAAATGCAAGTCTCCAGCCAGGGTTAGGGATAGTGTTGGGACAGGAATAGTCCAAGTGCACTGACCAGGTTTAGGGTTAGGGTTGACACAGGGTTAGGGCCAGTATTCTGGCCACAGTTAGGGTTATGTTTGGAAAACTGTTTAGGCTAGGTCGCTGGCCAAGACTAAGGTTAGGGATGGGAGGAGTTTTGGCCTAGGGCTCTGACCAGGGTTAGGTTTAGGGTTGGGACAGGGTTAGGGCTAGGACTCCAGCCATGATTATGGTTAGGGTTCTGGCAGTGTTAAGGCCAGGGCTACAGCCAGGGTTATGGTTAGGATTGTGACAGTGTTAAGAATAAGGCGCCAGACAAAGATAGGGTTAGGGTTGGGAAAGTGTTAGTTCTCAGTGCTAGGTCTCAGGCCAGGGTTAGGGTTAGGGTTGGGACAGGGTTCAGCCTAGGGCTCCAGTCAGTGTTAGGTTTGGGTTGGGATGGTGTTAGTCCTTTGGCTCTGACCAGGGTTAGGGTTAGGTTTTTACAGGGATAGGCCTAGGTCTCAAGATAGGCTTAGGGTTATGTTTGGGACAGGGATAAGTTTATGGCTCCGGCGGGTTTAAGGTTAGGGTTGGGACGGGAGTAGTCCTAGGCCTCCAAACAGGGTTAAGGTTTGGGTTGGGATGGGGTTAGGCCACGGTCTCAGGCCAGGGTTAGGGTTAGTGTTGTGACAGGGATAGGCCTAGGGCTCTATCCAGGTGTAAGGTTGTGTATGGGATAGGGTTACAACTAGAGGTCCGGCCATTGTTAAAATTAAGTTTGGGAACGGAATAGGCCTAGGGCTTTGGCCAGGGGTATGGTTAGGGATATGACAGGGTTATTTCTAGGGTTCAGGGAGGGTTAGGGTTAGGGTTGGGAAAGTTGTAGGCCTAGGGCTCCAGCCATCGTTAGGGTTAAGTTTGGGACAGAGTTTTGGCTAGGGCTTTGACCATGTTAAGGGTAAGTTTTGAGCAATGTTTAGGCCTAGATCTCAGGCAAGATTTGGTGTTAGCATTGGGACAGGGTTAAGCCTAAGGCTCCAGCAAGTGTTGGGGTTAGTGTTGGGCAGGGTTAGGCCTAGGGCTCCAGTCATGGTTAGATTTAGGTTTGTGACAGTGTTCGGCCAAGGGCTCAGACCAGGGTAAGGATTAGGTTTGGGACAGTGATAGGCTTAGGGCTCTGTCCAGGTGTAGGGTTAAGGGTGGGACAGGGTTAGGCCTAAGGCTCTGATCAAGGTTCGGTTTAAGGTTGTGTCGGGGTTAGGTCTAGTGCTCCAGTCAGGTTTAAGGTTAGGATTGGCATGGGGTTAGGACTAGGGCTCTGACCAGGGTTAGCTTTATCAGTGGGAAGGGGTCTCAGCCCAGGTTTAGAGTTATGGTTGGGACTGGGATAGGCCTATGGCTCTGTCCAGGTATAGGCTTAGGGTCGGGACCGTGTTAGACCTAGGGTTCCAGCCAGGGTTACGAATAGGGTTGGGAAAGTGTTAGGGCTAGGACTCCGCCCAATTTTAGGGTTAGGGTTCGTACAGGGTTTGGGCTTGGTCTACACTCAGGTTTAGAGTAAGCGTCAGGCCAATGTTGGGATCATTTTTAGCGTGAAGGTTGGGACAAAGTTGTGGTGGGGGTTATGGTGAGGGTGAGGGTTGGGACAGGGATCTAGCTCTGACTACAGCCAAGTGTAGAGTTAGGGTAGGGCCAGTGTTGGGGTAATGTTTAGTGCGAGGGTTGGGACAATGTTGGCATGGCAATTAGGGTGAAAGTGAGGGTAGGGCTAGTGCTCTGGATTTGGTTACAGCCATGTTCAGAGTTAGGGTCGTGCCAGTTTTGTGGCCGCGGTTATGGTTGGGGTGGGGACAAGGTTGGTATTAGGGTTAGGGTGATGGTGATGGTTGGGATAGCGTTCACCTCTAGTTACAGCCAGGTTTAGCATTAGGATCGGGCCAGTGTTGAGGCCATGGTTAGCGCGAGGGTGGGGGAAAAGTTGGGATGGGTATTAGGGTGAGTGTGAGGGTTAGGACAGGGCTCGGGCACAGAAAACAGCCAGGGTTAGAGTAAGGGTCAAGCGGGCCTGTGTTGGAGCCACAGTTAGGGTAGGGGTGGGGAAAAGGTTGGTGTTTAGGGTTAGCGTGGTGGAGAGAGGTAGGGCCAGGGTTCGGCCTCAGACCTCAGCAAGGTTTAGATTGAGCTGTGGGCCATTGTTAGGACAACGGTTAGTGCAAGGGTTGGGACAAGTTTAAGGTGGGTTTAGGGTGAGGGTGAGGGTGGGGCCAGGGTTCTGCCTAGGGCCACAACCAAGTTTAGATTTAGGGTCAGGCCAGTGTTCTAGCCATGGTTAAGGTGGGTGTGGGGAAAAGGTTGGTGTTACAGTTAGGGTGAGGGTAAATGTTGGGATAGGGTTCAACTCTGGCTACAGCCAGGTTTAGAGTCAGTGTTGAGCCTGTGTTAGGGTCACTGTTAGTGCGAGGATTGGAACATATTTAGGCTGGGTGATAGGGTGAGTGTGAGGGTTTGGACAGGGTTTGGGCTCTGGCAACATTGAGGTTTAGAGTGAGGTTCGGGCAGTGTTGGGGCCACAGTTAGCCCGAAGGTTGGGACAAGGTTGGGGTGGGGGCTAGCGTGAGGATTAGTGTTGAGACAGGGTTCTAGCTCTGGCTATAGCCAGAGGTAGAGTTAGGGTAGAACCAGTGTTCAGGCCATGGTTAACGTGAGGGTTTGGACAATCTTGCCATGGCAATTAGGGTGAGGGTAAGAGCTGGAACAGTGCTCGTGCTTTGGCTACAACTAGGTTCAGAGTTAGGGTCGGGCCAGTTTTGGGGCCGCGATTAGGGTAGGGATGGGGACATGGTTGGTGTTAGGGTTAGGGTGATGGTGATGGTGGGGGCAGGGTTCGGCCTAGGGCCACAGAAAGGTTTAGAGTTTCGGGCCAGTGTTGGGGTCACGGTAAAGGTGGGGGTGCGGACAATGTTAATGTTAATGTTAGGGTCAGGGTGAGGGTAGGGACAGGGTTCCCTCTGGCTACAGCCAGATTTAGAGTTAGGGTCAGTCCAGTGTTGGGTCAATGATTAGCATGAGGGCTGGGACAAGGTTAGGGTGGAAATTAGGGTGAGGGTGAGGGTTGGGCAAGTGCTCGGGATCTGGCTACAGCCAGGTTTACATTTAGGGTCGGGCCAGTGTTGTGTCAATGGTTAGCGTGAGGGGTTGGGACAAGGTTGGGGGGTTAGAATGATGGTGAGCGATGGGACAAAGTTCGGGTTCTGCCTACAGCCAGGAATACATTTAGGTTCGGGTGTGAGGGCCACAGTCAGCTCGAGGGTGGGGACAATGTTGGGGTTGTGGTTAGGGTGAGGGTGAGAGATAAGACGGGGTTCAGGTTCTGCCTACTGCGTGGTATACATTTAGGGTCGGGTCAGTGTTAGGGCCACAGTTAACGCGAGGGTGGGGACAAGGCTAGAGTGGTGGTTAGGGTGAGGGATCGGACAGGGTTCGGGTTCTGCCTACAGCCAGGTATACATTGAGGGTCAGGTCCATGTTAGAGCAACGGTTAACGTGAGGGTGGGGATAAGGTTGGGGAAGTTGTTAGTGTGAGGCATGGGACATTGCTCGGCTTCTGCCTACAGCCAGGTATATGTTTAGGGTCAGATCCGTGTTAGAGCGATTCAGCGAGAGGGTGGGCACAACTTTGGGGTGTGGGTTATGGTGGAGATGAAGGATGGCATAGGGTTCGGGTTCTGGCGAAAGCCAGGTTTAGGATTAGGGTCAGAATAGTGTTGGAGCCAAGGTTAGTGGAGGGATGGGACAAGGTTGGCGTGGGAATTAGGGTGAGTGTGAGGGTTGGGAATGTGTTCTGGCTCAGTGTACAGCTAGTTTGATAGTTAAGGTCGTGCCCGCGATAGTTCTAGGGTTAGCGTGAAGTTTCGGACAATGTTGGGGTGGGTGTTAAAGTAAGGGAGACTGTTGGGACAGGATTCGGGTTAAGTCTTCAGCCAGGTTTAGGATTAGGTTCAGACCAGTGTTGTAGCCAAAGTTAGCGGAGGGATGGGATAAGGTTGGGGTGGGAATTAGGGTGAGTGTGAGGGTTGGGAATGTGTTCGGGCACAGTCTACAGTCAGGTTTGTAGTTAAGGTCAAGCCAGTGTTAAGTCCAAGGTTAGAAGGAGGGTTGGGACAAGGTTGGGGTGGGAGTTAGAGTGTGGATGAGTGTTGGGACAGGGTTTGGGCTCCAGCTTCAGCCAAGCTTAGAGTTTGGGTCACGTCAGTGTTAGGGTCAAGGTTTGCGCGAGGGTTGGGACAATGTTGAGGTGGGGTATAAGGTAAGGCTGAGTGTTGAGACAGGGTTCAGGCTAAGGCTTCAGTCAGGTTTAGATTTACAATCCAACCAGTGCTGGGGCCACCGTTAGCATGAGGGTTGGGACAAGGTCAGGTTCATGGGTATGGGTGATGGTCAGCAGTGGGACAGGTTTCAGGTTCGGCCAACAGCCAGGTAAACATTTAGGCTCGTGTGTTAGAATCACGGTTAGCTCGAGGGTGGAGATGATGTTGGGGTGGTGGTTAGGGTGAGGGTTAGGGATAGGACAGGGTTCAGGTTCTAACTACGACCAGGTATACATTTAGGTTCGGGTCAGTGTTAAGGCCACGGTTAACGTGAGGGTCGGCACAAAGTTAGAGTGGTGGTTAGTGGGAGGGTGAGGTACGGGACAATGTTCTGGTTCTGCCTATAGCCAGGTATACATTTAGGGTCAGGTAAGTGTTAGGGCCAAGGTTAGCGCGAGGGTGGTGACAAGGTTAGGGTGGTGATTTGGGTGAGGGTGAGAGATGGGACAGGTTTTGTGTTCTGCCTACAGCCAGGTATACATTTAAGGTCAGGTCACTATTAAGGCCAAGGTTTGTGCGAGGGTGGCGACATATTTAGGGTGTTATTTAGGGTGAGGGTGAGGGATCGGACAGGGTTTAGGTTCAAACTATGGCCAGGAATACATTTAGGGTCGGGTCCATGCTAGAGCAATGGTTAATGTGAGTGTGGGGATAAGGTTGGGGAGGTTGTTAGGGTGAGGGTGAGGGATGGGACATTGCTCGGATTCTGCCTACAGCCATGTATACATTTAGGGTCAGACAGTGTTAGGGCCACGTTTAGCGTGATGGTGGAGGCAAGGTTGGGGTGGTGGTGAGGGTGAGGTTGAGGGATGGGACAGGGTTCGGTGTCTACCTACAGCCAGGTATACATTGAGGGTCAGGTTCAGTGTTAGGGCCACGGTTAGTGCAAGGGTGGGACATAGGCTGGTGGTTAGGGAGAGTCAGAGGGACGGGAGAAGGTTCGGGTTCTGCCTACAGCCATGTTTAAATTTAGGGTCAGCCAGTGTTAGGGCCACGTTTAGCGTGAGGGAAGGGACAAGGTTGGGGTGGTGGTTAGGGTGAGGGTGAGGGTGAAGGACGGGACAGGGTTCGGGGTAAGGCTTCAGCCAAGTTCAGGGTTAGAGTCCGAACAATGTTGGAGCAATCGTTAGCGAGAGGGTTGGAATAAGGTTAAGGTGGGAAGTAGGGTGGGTGTGAGTGTTGGGCATGTATTCGGCCTCAAGCTACAGCCCTGTTTAGAGTAAGGGTTGAACCAGAGATAGGGCTACGGTTCGTGTGAGTGTTGGGACAAAGTTGGTGTGGGGTTTGGGGTGAGGGTGAGTGTTGGGACAGTGTTCGGTCTTTAGCTTCAGCCAGGCTTAGAGTTTGAGTCGTGTCAGTGTTGGGGTCAAGATTAGCATGAGGGTTGGGACAACGTTGGCATGGGGGATGGGGTAAGGCTGAGTGTTGGGACAGGGTTCGGTCTAAGGTTTCAGTCAGGTTTAGATATAGGATCCGACTAGTGTTAGGGTCACGGTTAGCGTGAGCGTTGGGACAAGGTTCGTGTGGTGGGTAGGGTGATGGTGAACGATCGGACAGAATTCGGGTTCTGTCTAAAGCCATGTATACATTTTGGCTCTGGTGTTAGGGCCATGGTTAGCGCGAGGGTGGGGACAAGGTTGTGGTGATTTTTAGGATGAGGGTGAGGGATAAAACAAGGCTTAGGTTCTGATTACAGCCAGGTATACATTTAGGGTCGGGTCTGTGTTAGAGCAACGGTTAACACAAGGGTGGAGACAAGGTTGGGGTGGTGGTTAGGGTGAGGGTGAGGGATGAGACATTGTTTGTGTTCCAACTACAGCTGGTATACATTTAGGGTTGGGTCAGTTTTAGGACCACTCATCACAAGAGTGGGCACAGCGTTGGGTGCGGATTATGGGGAGGCTGAGGGATGACACAAGTTTTGTGTTCTGGAGACAGCCAGCTTTAGAATTAGGGTCACACCAGCATTAGGGTTAAGGTTAGTGCAAGGGTTTAGACAATGTGGGGTGGGTGTTAACGTAAAAGAGAGTGTTGGGACAGGGTTCGGGCTCTAGCTTCAGCCAGGCTTAGATTTCTGGTCGCGTCAGTGTTAGGGTCAGGTTACCGTGAGGGTTGGGACAACATTTGGGTCAAGGATAGTGTGAGGCTCAGTGTTGGGATAGGATTCGAGTTAAGGGTTCAGTCACGTTTGAATTTAGGGTCTGAACAGTTTTCAGGCCACAGTGAGCGTGAGGGTTGGTATAAGGATGGGTTGGGGTAACAGTGACGGTGACCACTGGGACATGGTTCACGACCTGGCTTCAGTCAAGTATACATGTATGATTCGACCAGTGCTAGGGCCACGGTTAGTGTGAGGGTTGAGACAAGGCTGTGGTGGTGGGTAGCGCTAAGGGGGGACAAGGTTGGGAGATGGTTAGGGTCAAGGTGAGGGTGAGGGATGGAACAGAATTCTGGGTAAGGATTCAAGCAGGTTTGGGTTAGAGTCCGAACAATGTAGGAGCCATCATTAGCGTGAGGGTTGGAATAAGGTTGGGAATGGAAATAGGGTGTGTGTGAGTGTTGGGCATGTGTGCGGCCTCAAGCTACAGCCACGTTTAGAGTAAGGGTTGGGCCAGACTTAGGGCTATGGTTAGCGTGAGTGTTGGTACAAACTTAGAGTGGCGTTTGGGGTGAGGGTAAGAGTTGGGACAGGGTTCGGATCCAGCTTCACCTAGACGCTGAACAGCTTGATGTGTTAGGGTCAAGATTCGAGTGAGGGTTGAACAACATTAAGGTAGGGAATAAGATGAGGCTGAGTGTTGGGACAGGGTTCACGTTAACACTTCAGACAGGTTTAGATTGAGGATCCCACCAGTGATACGGTAATAATTAGCTTGAAGAGAAGGTTTGGGTGGTGGGGCCGGTGATGGTGAGCTACGGGACAGGGATTTGGTTCTCCCTACACCCAGGTATACATTTAGGGTCGGGTCCGTGTTAGAGCAGCGGTTTACAGGAGGGTGGGAATAAGGTTGCTGAGGTGGTTAGCGTGAGGATGAGGAATGGGATACTGTTCTGATTATGCCTACAGCCAGGTATATATATTAGGGTTGGGTCAGTGTTCGGGTGACTCACCATAAGATGTGGGCACAAGGTTGTAGTGCGGTTTATGGAGAGGATGAGTGATGGCGCAGGATTCGGGTTCTGGTGACAGCCAGGTTTAGGACTGGGTCAGACCAGTGCTGGAGCCATGGTTAGCAGACAGATGGGAAAAAGGTGGAGTGGGAAGTAGGGTGTGGGTGAAGTTTGGGAATGTGCTCGGGCTCCGGCTACAGCAAGGTTGGTAGTTAAGGTCGCGCCAGCATTAGTGCTAAGGTTAGCGCGAAGGTTAGGACAATGCTGGGGTGGGTGTTAAGATAAGGGACAGTGTGGGGACAGTGTTCGGGTTCCATCTTCAGCCAGGCTGAGAGTTCGGGTCACGTCAGTGATAGGGTCAATGTTAGCACGAGGCTTGGACAACATTGGAGTGAGGGACAGTGTGAGGCTGAGTGTTGGGACAGGCTTTGAGCTAAGACTTCAGTCAGGTTTAGATGTAAGGTCCGACCAGTGTTGGGTCACGGTGAGTGAGATGTGGCGAGCCAGCCGCCACGAATCGAACAGTACCGAATGGGGGAATGGGAATGAAAAAGAGACACTCACACAAATAATGATGCAGCCGGTCTTCAGTGATGCTGAAGCGCCTGGTTTATTTACTTTCACCATTATATACCCTTTGGGTACGTGCAGTTTAACAAACACAGGTATGTATTACCTCACAGAAAGTAAATTTTTAACTTCTACAAAGAAACTACAAAATCACTACAAAACTCCCCAAAGTAATTAACATGACAAAGTCTACCAATTATCCTGATAGCCATCAGTTATCTGTATCCTGGAAACCGGCTGTTCCCACCGCATTCCTCAGCAACTTGTAAGCACCCTCAGGGTGCAGGCAGAGACAATGCCTTAGGAACAGAAACAAGTTAATCATAAACTGAGCCAGTCCACAAGGCTCCAGAGCAACAAGAAATCATGGCTCCCCACAGCGAGAGGCTTGGGATAAGGTTGGGATGGGGTAACGGTGAGGGTGAGCACTGGTACATGTTTCAGGAAATGGCTTCAGTAAGGCATATATTTAGGATCGGACCAGGGGTAGGGCCACGGTTTCTTTGAGGGTTGAGACAAGGTTCTGGTGGTGAGCAGAGTGATGGTGAGCGATGGGACAGAGTTCGGTTTCTGCCTACAGCCATATAGATTTAGTCTCGAAGGTTAGCACAATAGTTAGCTCAAAGTTGGGGACAATGTTGTGGTGGTCATTAGGGTGAGGTTCAGGATTAGGACAAAATTTACATTCTGCCTACTGCTAGGTATACATTTAGGGTCGGGTTAGTGTTAGGGCCACAGTTACCCAGAGGGTGGGTACATCAGCTGGTGATTAAGGTAAGGCAGAGGGACAGAAAAGGGTTTGGGTTCTGCCTACAGCCATGTATAAATTGAGGGTCGGTCAGTGTTAGGGCCTTGTTTAGTGCGAGAGGGGGGACAGTTTGGGGAGATGGTTATGGTCAGGGTGAGGGTGTTGGACGGAACAGAATTCTGGGTAAGGACTCAGGGAGATTTATGTTTAGAGTCCGAACAGTGTTAGAGCCATCATTTGCGTGAGGGTTGGAATCAGGATGAGGCTGGAATTAGGGTATGTGTGAGTGTTGGGCATGTGTTCAGCCTCAAGCTACACCCCGTTTTGACTAAGGGTTGGGAAGAGTTAGGGCTACGGTTAGCGTGAGTATTGGTACAAACTTGGGGTGTGGTTTGGGGTGAGGGTGAGCGTTGGTACAGGGTTCAGCTAGACGCTGAACAGCTTGTCCTTGTTAGGGTAAATATTACAGTGAGGGTTGGACAAATTGGGGTGAGGAATAGGGTGAGTCTCAATGTTGGAACAGCGTTCAAGCTAAGGCTTCACTCAGGTTTAGATAGAGGATCCCACCAGTGATACGGTAATCATTATCTTAAAAAGAAGGTTTGGATGGAGGGGCCGGTGATGGTGAGCTATGGGACAGGGATTGCATTCTGGATAAACCCAGGTATACATTTAGGGTCGGGTCCGTGTTAGAGCAACGTTTAACGGGAGGGTGGAATAAGGTTGCTGAGGTGGTTAGGGTGAGGATGAGGAATGGGACATTGTTCTGATTATTCATACAGCCAGGTATATATATTAGAGTCGGGACAGTGTTCGGGCCACTCACAATGAGTTTTGGGCGTATGGTTGTAGTGCGGTTTATGGTGAAGATGAGGATGGCACAGGATTTGGGTTCTGGTGACAACCAGGTTTAGGAATGGGTCAGACCAGTGCTGCAACCAGGGTTAGCAGATAGATGGGAAAAAGCTGGAGTGAGATGTATGGTGACTGAGAAGTTTGGGAATGTGTTCGGGCTCCGATTACAGCAATGTTGATAGTTAAGGTCGTGCCTGCGTTAGTGCTAAGGTTAGCACAAAGGTTAGGACAATGCTAGGGTCGGTGTTAAAGTAAGGGTGAGTGTGGGGACAGTGTTCGGGCTTCATCTTCAGCCAGGCTTCGAGTTCGGGTCACGTCCGTGATAGGGTCAATGTTAGCACGAGGCTTGGACAACATTGGAGTGAGGGACAGTGTGAGGCTGAGTGTTGGGACAGAGTTTGAGCTAAGTTTCAGTCAGGTTTAAATGTAAGGTCTGAACAGTGTTGGGGCCACGGTGAGCGCAAGGGTTGGGATAAAGTTGCGATGGGGTAACGGTGAGGGTGATCACTGGTCATGGTTCAGGAAATGGCTTCAGTAAGGCATACATTTCGGATCCGACCACTGCTAGGGCCACAGTTACTTTGAGAGTTGAGACAAGTTTCTGGTGTTGGGTAGGGTGATGGTGAGCGACAGGACATAGTTCAGTTTTGCCTACATACATGTATAGATTTAGTCTCAACTGCTAGTTAGTGCCATGGATAGCTCAAAGGTGGGGACAATGTTGCGGTGGTCATTAGGTTGAAATTCAGAGTTAGGACAGGGTTCATGTTCTGCCTACTTCTAGGTATACATTCAATGTCTGGTCAGTGTTAGGGCCACAGTTATTGCAAGTGTGGGTACATCGGATGGTGATTAAGGTGAGGCAGAGGGATGGTAGCGGTATCGGGTGCTGCCTACAGCCATGTATAAATTAAGCGTCGGTCAGTGTTAGGGCCTCGTTTAGCCTGAGAGTGAGGATAAGTTTGGGGAGATGATTATGATCAGGGTGAGGGTGAGGGTCGGAACAGAATTCTTGGCATGAATTCAGGGAGGTTCAGGTTTCGAGTCCGCACAGTGTTAGAGCCATCGTTAGCGCGAGGGTTGCAATCTGGTTTGGACTGGAATTAGGATGTGTGTGAGCGTCGTGTATGTGTTCACCCTCAAGCAACACCCTGTTTAGAGTAAGGGTTGAGAAGGGTTACAGCTACGGTTTGCGAGAGTACTGGTACAACCTTGGGGTGCGGCTTGGCATAAGGGTGAGTGTTGGGACATGTTCAGCTAGACGTTGAACAGCTTGGCGTTGTGAGGTAAAGATTACAGTGAGGGTTGAACAAATTGGCGTGGGGAATAGGGTGAGTCTGAACGTTGGGACAGGGTTAAGGCAAAGGCTTCCGTCAGGTTTAGATTGAGGATCCCACCAGGAATTAGGTCGAGGAGAAGGTTTGGTTGGGGGGGCCGGTGATGCGGTGGCATGGGACAGGGATTGGGTACTGCCTACACTGCCTACACAATTTAGGGTCGGGTCCGCGTTAGAGCAACGGTTAACGGGAGGGTGGGAATGAGGTTGCTGAGGTGGTTAGTGTGAGGATGAAGAATGAGACATTGTTCTGATTATGCCTACAGCCAGGTAATATAGATTAGGGTCGGGTCAGCGATCCGGCCACTCACCATGTGTTGTGGGCGCAAGGTTGTAGTGCGGGTTATGGTGAGGATGAGGAATGGCACAGGATTCGGGTTCTAGCGACAGTCAGGTTTAGGACTGGGTCAGATAGTGCTGGAGACAGGGTTAACAGATAGATGGTAAAAAGTTGGAGTGGAAAGTACGGCGTGGTTGAAGTTTGGGAATGTGTTCGGGCTCCGTCTACAGCAAGGCTGGTAGTTAAGGTCGAGCCTGCGTTAGTGCTAAGGATAGCGCGAAGGTTAAGACAATGCTGGGGTGGGCGTTAAAATAAAGGGAGAGTGTGGAACATGGCTCTGGCTCTTTCTTCAGCCAGGCTTAGAATTCGGATCACATCCGTGATAGGGTCAACGTTAGCACAAGTGTTTGACAACGTTGGATTGGGAGACGGTGTGAGGCTGAATGTTGGAACAGTGTTCGAGCTAATATTTCAGTCAAGTTTGGATGTAAGGCCCGACCATTGTTGGGGCCATGGTTACCGCATGGGTGGGAATCTTTTTGGGGCTGGAATTAGGGTGTGTGTGAGCGTCAGGCATGTGTGCAGCCTCAAGCAACACCCTCTTTAGAGTAACGGTTGAGAAGGGTTACAGCTATGGTTTGCGAGAGTTTTGGTACAACTTTGGGGTAAGGTTTGGCAGGAGGGTGAGTGTTGGGACATGTTCAGCTAGACATTGAACAGCTTGGCGTTGTGAGGTAAAGATTACAGTGAGGGTGGAACAAATTGGCGTGGGGAATAGGGTGAGTCTGAATGTTGGGACAGGGTTCAGGCAAAGGCTTCCGTCAGGTTTAGATTGTGGATCCTACCATGGATACGGTAATAATTAGCACGAGGAGAAGGTTTGGGTGGTGGGTCCGGTGATGGGGAGCAATGCGACAGGGTTGGCTTGTGCCTACAACCAGGTATACATTTAGGGTCAGGTCCGTGTTAGAGCAACGTTTAACAAGAGGGTGGGAATGAGGTTGCAGAGGTGGTTACGTGAGGATGAAGAATGGGACATTGTTCTGATTATGCATACAGCCTGGTATATAGATTAGGGTCGGGTCAGCGTTCGGGCCACTCACCATGCGTTGTGGGTGCAAGGTTGTAGTGCGGTTTATGGTGAGGATGAGGGATGGCACAGGATTCGGGATCTAGCGACAGTCAGGTTTAGGAATGGGTCAGACCAGTGATGGAGTCAGGGTTAGCAGATAGATGGGAAAAAGTTGGAGTGGAAACTACGGCGTCGGTGAACTTCGGGAATGTGTTCAGTCTCCGTCTACAGCAAGGCTGGTATTTAAGTTCGAGCCTGCGTTAGTGCTAAGGATAGCGCAAAGGTTAGGACAATGCTGGGGTGGGCGTTAAGGTAATGGGAGAGTGTGGAGACAGGGCTCTGGCTCCTTCTTCAGCCAGACTTAGAATTCGAATCACGTCCGTGATTGGGTCAACGTTAGCACGAGTGTTGGTACAACTTTGGAGTGGGGGACAGTATGAGGCTGAGTTTTGAGACAGAGTTCGGGGTAAGACGTCAGTCAGGTTTCGATGTAAGATCCGACCAGTGTTGCGGCCACGGTGAGCGCGAGGGTTGGAATCAGGTTGGGGCTGGAATTAGGGTGTGTGTGAGCGTCAGTCATGTGTTCAGCCTCAAGCACCACTCCGTTTAGAGTAAGGGTTGAGAAGGGTTACAGCTACGGTTTGCGAGAGTATTGGTACAACCTTGGGGTGGGGTTTGGCAGGAGGGTCAGTGTTGGGACATGTTCAGCTAGACGTTGAACAGCTTGGCGTTGTGAGGTGAAGATTACAGTGAGGGTTGAACAAATTGGCGTGAGGAATAGGGTGACTCTGAACGTTGGGACAGGGTTCAGGCAAAGGCTTCCATCAGGTTTACATTGAGGATCCCACAAGGGATACGGTAATAATTAGCTCGAGGAGAAGGTTTGGTTGGTCAGGCCGGTGATGAGGCGCTATGGGACAGGGATTGTGTTCTGCCTACACCCAGGTATACATTTAGGGTCAGGTCCGTGTTAGAGCAACGTTCAATGGGAGGGTGGAATAAGGTTGCTGAGGTGGTTAGGGTGAGGATGAGGAATGGGACATTGTTCTGATTATTCATACAGCCAGTTATATATATTAGAGTCGGGACAGTGTTCGGGCCACTCACAATGAGTTTTGGGCGTATGGTTGTAGTGCGGTTTATGGTGAAGATGAGGATGGCACAGGATTTGGGTTCTGGTGACATCCAGGTTTAGGAATGGGTCAGACCAGTGCTGCAACCAGGGTTAGCAGATAGATGGGAAAAAGCTGGAGTGAGATGTACGGTGACTGAGAAGTTTGGGAATGTGTTCGGGCTCCGAGTACAGCAATGTTGGCAGTTAAGGTCCTGTGTGCGTTAGTGCTAAGGTTAGCACAAAGGTTAGCACAATGCTAGGGTCGGTGTTAAAGTAAGGGTGACTGTGGGGACAGTGTTCGGGCTTCATCTTCAGCCAGGCCTCGAGTTCGGGTCACGTCCGTGATAGGGTCAATGTTAGCACGAGGCTTGGACAACATTGGAGTGAGGGACAGTGTGAGGCTGAGTGTTGGGACAGAGTTTGAGCTAAGTTTCAGTCAGGTTTAAATGTAAGGTCCGAACAGTGTTGGGGCCACGGTGAGCGCGAGGGTTGGGATAAGGTTGGGATGGGGTAACGGTGAGGATGAGCACTGGTCGTGGTTCAGGAAATGGCTTCAGTAAGGCATACATTGAGGAAACGACCATCGCTAACGCCACGGTTACTGTGAGGATTGAGACAAGGTTCTGCAGGTGGGTAGGGTATTAGTGAGCGACGGGACAGAGTTTGGGTACTTCAGTCAGGTTTAGATTGAGGATCCTACAAGGGATACGGTAATAATTAGCTCGAGGAGAAGGTTTGGGAGGTGTTCCGGTGATGGGGCGCTATGGGACAGGGATTGGGTTCTGCCCACACCCAAGTATACATTTAGGGTCTGGTCCGTGTTTGAGCAACGGTTAACAAGAGGGTGGGAATGAGGTTGCTGAGGTGGTTAGCGTGAGGATGAAGAATGGGACATTGTTCTCATTATTCCTACAGCCAGGTATATAGATTAGGGTCGGGTCAGCGTTCGGGCCACTCACCATGCGTTGTGGGCCCAAAGTTGTAGTGCGGTTTATGGTGAGGATGAGGTATGGCACAGGATTCGGGTTCTAGCGACAGTCAGGTTAAGGACTGGGTCAGACCAGTGCTGGAGATAGTGTTATCAGATAGATGGGAAAAAGTTGGAGTGGGAAGTAGGGCGTGGGAGAATTTGTGAATGTGTTCGTACTCCGTCTACAGCAAGGATGGTAGTTAAGGTCGCGCCTGCGTTAGTGCTAAGATTGGCGTGAAGATGAGGACAATGCTGGGGCGGGCGTTAAGGTAAGGGGAGAGTGTTGGGACAGGGCTCGGGCTCCCTCTTCAGCCAGGATGAGAATTCGGATCACATCCATGATAGGGTCATCGTTAGCACGAGTGTTGGGACAACGTTGGAGTGGCGGACAGAGTGAGGCTGAGTGTTGGGACAGGGTTCGATCTAAGACTTCTGTCAGGTTTTGATGTAAGATCCGACCAATTTTGGGGCCACGGTGAGCGCGAGTGTTGGAAGCAGGTTGGGGCTGGAATTAGGGTGTGTGTGAGGATCAGGCATCTGTTCAGACTCAAGGAACAACCCGTTTAGAGTAACGGTTGAGAAGGGTTAAAGCTACGGTTTTCGACATTATTGGTACAAGCATGGGGTGGGCTTTGGCATGAGGGTGAGTGTTGGCCCATGTTCAGCTAGACGTTGAACAGCTTGGCATTGTGAGGTAAAGATTACAGTGAGGGATGAACAAATTGGCGTGGGGAATAGAGTGACTCTGAACGTTGGGACAGGTTTCAGGCAAAGGCTTGAGTCAGGTTTAGATTGAGGGTCCCACCAGGGATAGGGTAATAATTTGCTCCAGGAGAAGGTTTGGTTGGGGGAGCCGGTGATGGGGCTCTATGGGACAGGGATTGTGTTCTGCCTACACCCAGGTATACCTTTAGGATTGGGTCCGTGTTAGAGCAACGGTTAACTGGAGGGTGGGAATTAGGTTTCTGAGGTGGTTAGCGTGAGGATGAAGAATGGGACATTGTTCTGATTATGCCTACAGCCAGGTATATAGATTAGGGTCGGGTCAGCTTTCGGGCCACTCACCATGCGTTGTGGGCGCAAGGTTGTAGTGCGGGTTATAGTGAAAATGAGGAATGGCAAAGGAATCGGGTTCTAGCGAAAATCAGGTTTTGGACTGGGTCAGACCAGTACTTGAGCCAGGGTTAGCAGATAGATGGGAAAAAATTGGAGGGGGAAGTAGGGCGTGGGTGAAGGTTGAGAATGTGTTCGGGCTACGTCTACAACAAGGCTGGTAGTTAACGTCGAGCCTTCGTTAGTGCTAGGGATGGGGCAAAGGTCAGGACAATGTTGGGGAAAGCGTTAAGGTACAGGGAGAGTGTGGGGACAGGGCTCGGGCTCCCTCTTCAGCCAGGCTTAGAATTCGGATCACGTCCGTGATAGGGTCAACGTTAGCACGAGTGTTTGGACAACGTTGCAGTGGGGGACGCTTTGAGGCTGAGTGTTGGGACAGGGTTCGAGCAAAGAATTCAGTCAGGTTTAGATGTAAGGTCCGACCAGTGTTGGGGCCACGGTGAGC
Source organism: Rhinolophus hipposideros (assembly GCF_964194185.1). Taxonomy (NCBI): domain Eukaryota; kingdom Metazoa; phylum Chordata; class Mammalia; order Chiroptera; family Rhinolophidae; genus Rhinolophus; species Rhinolophus hipposideros. The sequence continues at coordinate 122,017 of NW_027668946.1, read as the reverse complement.
ATGAGGGTTCAGATAAGGTTAACATGGGGTAACGGTGAGGATGAGCACTGGTCGTGGTTTAGGAAATGGCTTCAGTAAGGCATACATTGAGGAACCGACCAGCGCTAGTTCCATGGTTACTGTGAGTTTGGAGAAAAGGTTCTGCTGGTGGGTATGGTGATGGTGATCGACGGGACAAGTTCGGGTTCTTCAGTCAGGTTTAGATTGAGGCTCCCACCTGGGATACGGTAATAATTAGGTCGAGGAGAAGGTTTGGTTGGTGGGGCCGGTGATGTCGCGCTATGGGACAGGGATTGGGTTCTGCCTACAACCTGGTATACATTTAGGGTCAGGTCCATGTTAGAGCAACAGTTAACGGGAGGGTGGGAATGAGGTTGCTGAGGTGGTTAGCGTGAGGATGAAGAATGGAACATTGTTCTGATTATGCCTACAGCCAGGTATATAGATTAGGGTCGGGTCAGCTTTCGGGCCACTCACCATGCGTTGTGGGCGCAAGGTTGTAGTGCGGGTTATAGTGAAAATGAGGAATGGCAAAGGAATCGGGTTCTAGCGAAAATCAGGTTTTGGACTGGGTCAGACCAGTACTTGAGCCAGGGTTAGCAGATAGATGGGAAAAAATTGGAGGGGGAAGTAGGGCGTGGGTGAAGGTTGAGAATGTGTTCGGGCTACGTCTACAACAAGGCTGGTAGTTAACGTCGAGCCTTCGTTAGTGCTAGGGATGGGGCAAAGGTCAGGACAATGTTGGGGAAAGCGTTAAGGTACAGGGAGAGTGTGGGGACAGGGCTCGGGCTCCCTCTTCAGCCAGGCTTAGAATTCGGATCACGTCCGTGATAGGGTCAACGTTAGCACGAGTGTTTGGACAACGTTGCAGTGGGGGACGCTTTGAGGCTGAGTGTTGGGACAGGGTTCGAGCAAAGAATTCAGTCAGGTTTAGATGTAAGGTCCGACCAGTGTTGGGGCCACGGTGAGCATGAGGGTTCAGATAAGGTTAACATGGGGTAACGGTGAGGATGAGCACTGGTCGTGGTTTAGGAAATGGCTTCAGTAAGGCATACATTGAGGAACCGACCAGCGCTAGTTCCATGGTTACTGTGAGTTTTGAGAAAAGGTTCTGCTGGTGGGTATGGTGATGGTGATCGACGGGACAAGTTCGGGTTCTTCAGTCAGGTTTAGATTGAGGCTCCCACCTGGGATACGGTAATAATTAGGTCGAGGAGAAGGTTTGGTTGGTGGGGCCGGTGATGTCGCGCTATGGGACAGGGATTGGGTTCTGCCTACAACCTGGTATACATTTAGGGTCAGGTCCATGTTAGAGCAACAGTTAACGGGAGGGTGGGAATGAGGTTGCTGAGGTGGTTAGCGTGAGGATGAAGAATGGAACATTGTTCTGATTATGCCTACAGCCAGGTATATAGATTATGGTCGGTTCAGGTTTTGGGCCACTCACCATGCGTTGTGGGCGCAAGGTTGTAGTGCGGTTTATGGTGAGGATGAGGGATGCCACAAGTTTCGGGTTCTAGCGACAGTCAGGTTTAGGACTGGGTCAGACCAGTGCTGGAGCCAGGGTCAGCAGATAGATGGGATAAAGTTGGAGTGGAAAGTACGTCGTGGGTGAAGTTTGGGAATATGTTCGGGCTCCGCCTACAGCAAGGTTGGTAGTTAAGGTCGATCCTGCGTTAGTGCTAAAGATAGCGCAAAGGTAAGTACAATGCTGGGGTGGGCGTTAAGGTAAAGGGAGAGTGTGGGGACAGGGCTCTGGCTCCCTCTTCAGCCAGGATAAGAATTCGGATCACGTCCGTGATAGTGTCATCATTAGCACGAGTGTTGGGACAACGTTGGAGTGGGGGACGGTTTGAGCTGAGTGTTGGGACAGAGTTCCGGGTAAGACGTCAGTCACGTTTAGATGTAAGATCCGACCAGTGTTGGGGCCACGGTGAACGTGAGGGTTGGGATAAGGTTGGATGGGGTAACGGTGAGGATGAGCACTGGTCGTGGTTCAGGAAATGGCTTCAGTAAGGCATACATTGAGGAAACGACCATCGCTAGAGCCACGGTTACTGTGAGGATTGAGACAAGGTTTTGCAGGTGGGTAGGGTATTGGTGAGTGACGAGACAGAGTTTGGGTGCTTCAGTCAGGTTTAGATTGAGGATTCTACAAGGGATACGGTAATAATTAGCTCGAGGACAAGGTTTGGGAGGTGGGCCAGTGATGGGGCGCTGTGGGACATGGATTGGGTTCTGCCCACACCCAAGTATACATATAGGGTCTGGTCCGTGTTTGAGCAACGGTTAACAAGAGGGTGGGAATGAGGTTGCTGAGGTGGTTAACGTGAGGATGAAGAATGGGACATTGTTCTGATTATGACTACAGCCAGGTATATAGATTAGGGTCGGGTCAGCGTTCGGGCCACTCACCATGCTTTGTGGGCGCAAGGTTGTAGTGCGGTTTATAGTGAGGATGAGGGATGGCACAGGATTCGGGTTCTAGCGACAGTCAGGTTTAAAACTGGGTCAGACCACTGCTGGAGCCAGGGTTAGCAGATAGACGGGAAAAAGTTGGAGTGGGAAGTAGGGCGTGGGTGTAGTTTGGGAATGTGTTCAGCTTCCCTCTACAGAAGGTTAGTAGTTAAGGTCGCGCCTGCGTTAGTGCTAAGGTTAGCGCGAAGGTTAGGACAATGCTGTGGTGGGCGTTAAGGTAAAGGGAGAATTTGGGGACAGGGCTCGGGCTCCCTCTTCAGCCAGGCTTAGAATTTAGATCACGTCCGTGATAGGGTCTACGTTAGCACGAGTGTTTGGACAACGTTGAAGTGGGGGACGGTGTGAGGCTGAATGTTGGGACAGGGTTCGGGGTAAGACTTCAGTCAGGTTTAGATGTAAGATCCGACCAGTGTTGGGGCCACGGTGAGCGCGAGGGTTGGAATCAGGTTTGGGCTGGAGTTAGGGTGTGTGTGAGCGTAGGGTATGTGTTCAGCCTCAAGCAACACCCCGTTTAAAGTAAGGGTTGAGAAGGGTTACAGCTACAGTTTGCGAGAGTTGGTACAACCTTGGGGTGTGCTTTAGCATGAGGGTGAGCATTGGGACACGTTCAGCTAGACGTTGAACAGCTTGGCGTTGTGAGGTAAAGATTACAGTGAGGGTTCAACAAATTGGCGTGGGGAATAGGGTGAGTCTAAACGTTGGGACAGGGTTTAGGAAAAGGCTTCCGTCAGGTTTACATTGAGGATCCCACCAGGGATATGTAATATTTAGCTCGAGGAGAAGGTTTGGGTGGTTGGGCCGGTGATGGGGCGCTATGGGACATGGATTGGGTTCTGCCTATACCCAGGTATACATTTAGGGTCAGGTCCGTGTTAGAGCAACGGTTAACAAGAAGGTGGGAATGAGGTTGCTGAGGTGGTTAGCGTGAGGATCAAGAATGGGACATTGTTCTGATTATGCCTACAGTCGGGTATATAGAAGGGTCGGTTCAGCATTCGGGCCACTCACCATGCGTGGTGGGCGCAAGGTTTTAGTGCGGTTTATGGTGAGGATTAGGGATGGCACAGGATTCGGGTTCTAGCGACAATCAGGTTGTGGACTGGGTCAGACCAGTGCTGGAGCCTGGGTTAGGAGATAGATGGAAAAAGTTGGAGTGGGAAGTAGGACGAGGGTGTAGTTTGGGAATGTGTTCGGGCTCCGTCTACAGCAAGGTTAGTAGTTAAGTTCGTGCCTGCGTTATTTCTAAGGTTAATTCGAAGGTTAGGACAATGCTGGGGTTGGCGTTAAGGTAAAGGGAGAGTGTGGGGACAGGGCTCTGGCTCCCTCTTCAGCCAGGCTTACAATTTGGATCACGTCTGTGATAGGGTCAATGTTAGCACGAGTGTTGGGACAACGTTGGAGTGGGAGACGGTGTGAGGCCGAGTGTTGGGACAGGGTTCAAAGTAAGATTTCAGTCAAGTTTAGATGTAAGCTCTGACCATTGTTGGGGCCTCGGTGAGCGCGAGGGTTGGAATCAGTTTTGGGCTGGAATTAGGGTGTGTCTGAGCATCAGGCATGTGTTCAGCCTCAAGCAACATCCCGTTTAGAGTAAGGGTTGAGAAGGGTTACAGCTACGGTTTGCGAGAGTATTGGTACAACCTTGGGGTAAGGTTTGGCATGAGGTGAGTGTTGGGACATGTTCAGCTAGACGTTAAACAGCTTGGCGTTGTGAGGTAAAGATTACAGTGAGGGTTGAACAATTGGCATGGGGAATAGGATGAGTCTGAACGTTGGGACAGGTTTCAGGCAAAGGCTTCCGTCTGGTTTAGATTGAGGATCCCACCAAGAATACGGTAATAATTAGCTCGAGGACAAGGGTTGGGTGGTGGGGCCGGTGATGGGGAGCTATGGGACAGGGATTGGGTTCTGCCTATACGCAGGTACACATTTAGTGTCTGGTCTGTTTTAGAGTAGCGGTTAACAAGAGGGTGGGAATGAGGTTCCTGAGGTGTTTAGCGTGAGGATGAAGACTGGGACATTTTTCTGATATGCCCATCCCCAGGTTTATAGATTAGGGTTGGTTCAGCGTTCGGGCCACTCACCATGCGTTGTGGGTGCAAGGTTGTAGTGGTGTATGGTGAGGATGAGGAATGGCATAGGATTCGGGTTCTAGCGACAGTCAGGTTTAGGACTGGGTCAGACCACTGTTGGAGCCAGGGTTAGCGGATAGTTGGGAAAAAATTGGAGTGAAAAGTAGGGCGTGTGTAAAGTTTGGAAATGTGTTCGGGCTCCGTTTACAGCAAGTCTGGTAGTTAAGGTCGAGCCTGCGTTACTGCTAAGGATAGCGCGAAGGTTAGGACAATGATGGGGTGGGCATTAAAGTAAAGGGAAAGTGTGGGGACAGGGCTCTGGCTCCCTCTTCAGCCAGGCTTACAATTCGGATAACGTCCGTGATAGGGTCAATGTTAGCACGAGTGTTGGGACAACGTTAGAGTGGGAGACAATGTGAGGCTGAGTGTTGGGCCAGGGTTCGAAGTAAGATTTCAGTCAAGTTTAGATGTAAGCTCTGACCATTGTTGGGGCCATGGTGAGCGCGAGGCTTGGAATCAGGTTGGGGCTGAATTAGGGTGTGTGTGTGCATCAGGCTTGTGTTCAGCCTCAAGCAACACCCCGTTTAGAGTAAGGGTTAAGAAGTGTTACAGCTACGGTATGCGAGAGTATTGGAACAACCTTGGGGTAAGGTTTGGCATGAGGGTGAGTGTTGGGACATGTTCAGCTAGACGTTGAACAGCTTGGCGTTGTGAGGTAAAATTACAGTGAGAATTGAACAAATTAGCGTGGGGAATAAGGTGAGTCTGAACGTTGGGACAGGGTTCAGGAAAAGGCTTCCATCAGGTTTAGAATGAGGATCCCACCAGGGATACAGTAATGAATACCTCGAAAAAAAGGTTTGGTTGGAAGGGCCGGTGATGGGGCGCTATGGGACAGGGATTGTTTTCTGCCTATACCCAGGCTTACAATTCGGATAACGTCCGTGATAGGGTCAATGTTAGCACGAGTGTTGGGACAACGTTGGAGTGGGAGACGGTGTGAGGCTGAGTGTTGGGCCAGATTTCGAAGTAAGATTTCAGTCAAGTTTAGATGTAAGCTCTGACCATTGTTGGGGCCACGGTGAGCGCGAAGGTAGGAATCAGGTTTGGGCTGGAGTTAGGGTGTGTGTGAGCGTAGGGTATGTGTTCAGCCTCAAGCAACACCCCGTTTAAAGTAAGGGTTGAGAAGGGTTACAGCTACAGTTTGCGAGAGTTGGTACAACCTTGGGGTGGGCTTTAGCATGAGGGTGAGTATTGGGACACGTTCAGCTAGACGTTGAACAACTTGGCGTTGTGAGGTAAAGATTACAGTGAGGGTTGAACAAATTGGCGTGGGGAATAGGGTGAGTCTGAACGTTGGGACAGGGTTCAGGCAAAGGCTTCCGTCAGGTTTAGATTGAGGATCCCACCAGGGATATGTAATATTTAGCTCGAGGAGAAGGTTTGGGTGGTTGGGCCGGTGATGGGGCGCTATGGGACAGGGATTGGGTTCTGCCTATACCCAGGTATACATTTAGGGTCAGGTCCGTGTTAGAGCAACGGTTAACAAGAAGGTGGGAATGAGGTTGCTGAGGTGGTTAGCGTGAGGATCAAGAATGGGACATTGTTCTGATTATGCCTACAGTCGGGTATATAGAAGGGTCGGATCAGCATTCGCGCCACTCACCATGAGTGGTGGGTGCAAGGTTTTAGTGCGGTTTATGGTGAGGATTAGGGATGGCACAGGATTCGGGTTCTAGCGACACTCAGGTTGTGGACTGGGTCAGACCAGTGCTGGAGCCTGGGTTAGGAGATAGATGGAAAAAGTTGGAGTGGCAAGTAGGAAGAGGGTGTAGTTTGGGAATGTGTTCGAGCTCCGTCTACAGCAAGGTTAGTAGTTAAGTTCGTGCCTGCATTATTTCTAAGGTTAATTCGAAGGTTAGGACAATGCTGGGGTGGGCGTTAAGGTAAAGGGAGAGTGTGGGGACAGGGCTCTGGCTCCCTCTTCAGCCAGGCTTACAATTTGGATCACGTCTGTGATAGGGTCAATGTTAGCACGAGTGTTGGGACAACGTTGGAGTGGGAGACGGTGTGAGACTGAGTGTTGGGACAGGGTTCAAAGTATGATTTCAGTCAAGTTTAGATGTAAGCTCTGACCATTGTTGGGGCCATGGCTAGCGCGAGGGTTAGAATCAGGTTGGGGCTGAATTAGGGTGTGTGTGAGCATCAGGCATGTGTTCAGCCTCAAGCAACACCCCGTTTAGAGTAAGGGTTGAGAAGGGTTACAGCTACGGTTTGCGAGAGTATTGGTACAACCTTGGTGTAAGGTTTGGCATGAGGGTGAGTGTTGGGACATGTTCAGCTAGACGTTGAACAGCTTGGCGTTGTGAGTTAAAGATTACAGTGAGGGTTGAACAAATTAGTTTGGGAAATAGAATGAGTCTGAACATTGGGACAGGGTTAACGAAAAGGCTTCCGTCAGGTTTAGATTGAGGATCCCACCAGGGATACGGTAATGATTAGCTCGAGAAGAAGGTTTGGTTTGTGGGGCCATTGATGGGGCGCTATGGGACAGGGATTGGGTTCTGACTACACCCAGTAATACATTTAGGGTCTGGTCCGTGATAGAGCAACGGTTAACAACAGGGTGGGAATGAGGTTCCTGAGGTGGTTGGCATGAGGATGAAGAATGGGACATTGTTCTGATTATGCCTACAGCCAGGTATATAGATTAAGGCCGGTTCAGCGTTCGGGGCACTCACCATGCGTTGTGGGCATAAGGTTGTAGTGCGGTTTATGGTGAGGATGAGGGATGGCACAGGATTCGGGTTCTAGCGACAATCAGGTTTTGGACTGGGTCAGACCAGTGCTGGAGCCAGGGTTAGCAGATAGATGGGAAAAAGTTGGAGGGGGAAGTAGGGCGTGGCTGAAGTTTGGGAATGTGTTCGGGCTCCGTCTACAGCAATATTGGTAGTTAAGGTCGCGCCTGCGTTAGTGCTAAGGTTAGCGCGAAGGGTAGGACAATGCTGGGGTGGGCGTTAAGGTAAAGGGAGAATTTGGGGACAGGGCTCGGGCTCCCTCTTCAGCTAGGCTTAGAATTTGGATCACGTCCGTGATAGGGTCAACGTTAGCACGAGTGTTTGGACAACGATGGAGTGGGAGACAGTTAAGGCTGAGTGTTGGGACAGGATTAGTGCTAAGATTTCAGTCAAGTTTAGATGTAAGGTCCGATCATTGTTGGGGCCATGGTGAGCGCGAGGGTTGGAATCAGGTTGGTGCTGAAATTAGGGTGTGTGTGAGGTCAGGCATGTGTTCAGCCTCAAGCAACACCCCGTTTAGAGTAAGGGTTGAGAAGGGTTACAGCTACGGTTTGCGAAAGTATTGGTACAACCTTGGGGTAAGGTTTGGCATGAGGGTGAGTGTTGGGACATGTTCAGCTAGACGTTGAACAGCTTGGCGTTGTGAGGTAAAGATTACAGTGTGGGTTGAACAATTGGCATGGGGAATAGGGTGAGTCTGAACGTTGGGACACGGTTCAGGCAAAGGCTTCCGTCTGGTTTAGATTGAGGATCCCACCAAGAATACGGTAATAATTAGCTCGAGGACAAGGTTTGGGTGGTGGGGCCGGTGATGGGGAGCTATGGGACAGGGAGTGGGTTCTGCCTATACGCAGGTACACATTTAGTGTCTGGTCTGTTTTAGAGCAGCGGTTAACAAGAGGGTGGGAATGAGGTTCCTGAGGTGTTTAGCGTGAGGATGAAGAATGGGACATTTTTCTGATGATGCCCACTCCCAGGTTTATAGATTAGGGTCGGTTCAGCGTTCGGGCCACTCACCATGCGTTGTGGGTGCAAGGTTGTAGTGGTGTATGGTGAGGATGAGGAATGGCATAGGATTCGGGTTCTAGCGACAGTCAGGTTTAGGACTGGGTCAGACCACTGTTGGAGCCAGGGTTAGCGGATAGTTGGGAAAAAATTGGAGTGAAAAGTAGGGCGTGTGTAAAGTTTGGAAATGTGTTCCGGCTCCGTTTACAGCAAGTCTGGTAGTTAAGGTCGAGCCTGCGTTACTGCTAAGGATAGCGCGAAGGTTAGGACAATGCTGGGGTGAGCATTAAGGTAAAGGGAAAGGGGGACAGGGCTCTGGCTCCCTCTTCAGCCAGGCTTACAATTCGAATAACGTCCGTGATAGGGTCAATGTTAGCACGAGTGTTTGGACAACGATGGAGTGGGAGACAGTTAAGGCTGAGTGTTGGGACAGGATTAGTGCTAAGATTTCAGTCAAGTTTAGATGTAAGGTCCGATCATTGTTGGGGCCATGGTGAGCGCGAGGGTTGGAATCAGGTTGGTGCTGAAATTAGGGTGTGTGTGAGGTCAGGCATGTGTTCAGCCTCAAGCAACACCCCGTTTAGAGTAAGGGTTGAGAAGGGTTACAGCTACGGTTTGCGAAAGTATTGGTACAACCTTGGGGTAAGGTTTGGCATGAGGGTGAGTGTTGGGACATGTTCAGCTAGACGTTGAACAGCTTGGCGTTTGAGGTAAAATTACAGTGAGAATGGAACAAATTAGCGTGGGGAATAGGGTGAGTCTGAACGTTGGGACAGGGTCAGGAAAAAGCTTCCATCAGGTTTAGATTGAGGATCCCACCAGGGATAGAGTAATGAATACCTCGAGGAGAAGGTTTGGTTGGAGGGGCCGGTGATGGGGCGCTATGGGACAGGAATTGGGTTCTCCCTATACCCAGGTATACATTTAGGGTCAGGTCCGAGTTAGAGCAACGGTTAACGGGTGTGTGGGAATGAGGTTGCTGAGGTGGTTAGCGTGAGGACGAAGAATGGGACATTGTTCTGATTATGCCTACAACCAAGTGTATAGATTAGGGTCTGGTTACCCTTTGGGCAACTCACCATGCGTTGTGGGCGCAAGGTTTTAGTGCGGTTTATGGTGAGGATGAGGGATGGCACAGGATTCGGGTTCTAGCGACAGTCAGGTTTAGGACTGGGTCAGACCACTGCTGGAGCCAGGGTTAGCAGATAGATGGGAAAAAGTTGGAGTGGGAAGTAGGGCGTGGGTGTAGTCTGGGAATGTGTTCGGGCTCCCTCTAAAGAAGGTTAGCAGTTAATGTCGCGCCTGCGTTAGTGCTAAGGTTAGCGCGAAGGTTAGGACAATGCTGGGGTGGGCGTTAAGGTAAAGGGAGAGTGTGGGGACAGGGCTCTGGCTCCCTCTTCAGCCAGGCTTACAATTTGGATCACGTCTGTGATAGGGTCAATGTTAGCACGAGTGTTGGGACAACGTTGGAGTGGGAGATGGTGTGAGGCTGAGTGTTGGGACAGGTTTCCAAGTAAGAATTGAGTCAAGTTTAGATGTAAGCTCTGACCATTGTTGGGGTCATGATGAGCGCGAGGGTTGGAATCAGGTTGGGGCTGAATTAGGGTGTGTGTGAGGTCAGGCATGTGTTCAGCCTCAAGCAACACCCCGTTTAGAGTAAGGGTTGAGAACGGTTACAGCTACAGTTTGCGAGAGTTGGTACAACCTTGGGGTGGGCTTTAGCATGAGGGTGAGTATTGGGACACGTTCAGCTAGACCTTGAACAGCTTGGCGTTGTGAGGTAAAGATTACAGTGAGGGTTGAACAAATTGGCGTGAGGAATAGGGTGAGTCTGAACGTTGGGACAGGGTTCAGGCAAAGGCTTCCGTGAGGTTTAGATTGAGGATCCCACCGGGGAAATGTAATATTTAGCTCGAGGAGAAGGTTTGGGTGGTTGAGCCGGTGATGTGGCGCTATGGGACAGGGATTGGGTTCTGCCTAGACCCAGGTATACATTTAGGGTCATGTCCCTCTTAGAGCAGGGGTTAACAACAGGGTGTTGATGAGGTTCCTGAGGTGGTTAGCATGAGGATGAAGAATGGGACATTGTTCTGATTATTCCTACAGCCAGGTATATAGATTAATGCCGGTTCACCTTTCGGGCCACTCACCATGCGTTGTGGGCATAAGGTTGTAGTGCGGTTAATGGTGAGGATGAGGGATGGCACAGGATTCGGGTTCTAGCGACAATCAGGTTTTGGACTGGGTCAGACCAGTGCTGGAGCCAGGGTTAGCAGATAGATGGGAAAAAGTTGGAGTGGGAAGTAGGGCGTGGCTGAAGTTTGGGAATGTGTTCGGGCTCCGTCTACAGCAATATGGGTAGTTAAGGTCGCGCCTGCGTTAGTGCTCAGCTTAGCGCGAAGGTTAGGACAATGCTGGGGTGGGTGTTAAGGTAAAGGGAGACTGTGGGGACGGGGCTCGGGCTCCCTCTTCAGCCAGGCTTAGAATTCGGATCACGTCCGTGATAGGGTCAACGTTAGCACGAGTATTTGGACATCGTTGGAGTGGGGGACGGTGTGAGGCTGAGTGTTGGTACTGGGTTCGAGCTAAGATTTCAGTCAAGTTTAGATGTAAGATCCGACCATTGTTGGGGCCTCGGTGAGCGCGAGGGTTGGAATCAGTTTTGGGCTGGAATTAGGGTGTGTCTGAGCATCAGGCTTGTGTTCAGCCTCAAGCAACATCCCGTTTAGAGTAAGGGTTGAGAAGGGTTACAGCTACGGTTTGCGAGAGTATTGGTACAACCTTGGGGTAAGGTTTGGCATGAGGTGAGTGTTGGGACATGTTCAGCTAGACGTTGAACAGCTTGGCGTTTTGAGGTAAAGATTACAGTGAGGGTTGAACAAATTAGCGTAGGGACTAGGGTGAGTCTGAACGTTTGGACAGGGTTCAGGAAAAGGCTTCCGTTAGGTTTAGATTGAGGATCCCTCCTGGGATACAGTAATGATTAGCTCGAGGAGAAGGTTTTGTTGGTGGGGCCGGTGATGGGGCACTATGGGACAGGGATTGGGTCTGCCTATACCCAGATGTACATTTAGGGTCAGGTCCGTGTTAGAGCAACGGTTAAAGGGAGTGTGGGAATGAGGTTGCTGAGGTGGTTAGCGTGAGGATGAAGAATGGCACATTGTTTTGATTATGCCTACAGCCAGGTATACAGATTAGGGTCTGGTCAGCGTTCGGGGCACTCACCATGCGTTGTGGGCGCAAGGTTTTAGTGCGGTTTATGGTGAGGTTGAGGGATGCCACAAGATTCGGGTTCTAGCGACAGTCAGGTTTAAAACTGGGTCAGTCCACTGCTGGAGCCAGGGTTAGCAGATAGATGGGAAAAAGTTGGAGTGGGAAGTAGGGCGTGGGTGTAGTTTGGGAATGTGTTCGGGCTCCCTCTACAGAAAGTTAGTAGTTAAGGTCGCGCCTGCGTTTGTGCTAAGGTTAGCGCGAAGGTTAGGACAATGCTGGGGTGGGCGTTATGGTAAAGGGAAAATTTGGGGACAGGGCTCGGGCTCCCTCTTCAGCCAGGCTTAGAATTTGGATCACGTTTGTGATAGGGTCTATGTTAGCACGAGTGTTTGGACAACTTTGGAGTGGGGGACGGTTTGAGGCTGAAGTTGGGACAGGGTATGGGGTAAGACTTCAGTCAGGTTTAGATGTAAGATCCGACCAGTGTTGGGGCCACGGTGAGCGCGAGGGTAGGAATCAGGTTTGGGCTGGAGTTTGGGTGTGTGTGAGCGTAGGGTATGTGTTCAGCCTCAAGCAACACCCCGTTAAAGTAAGGGTTGAGAAGGGTTACAGCTACAGTTTGCGAGAGTTGGTACAACCTTGGGGTGGGCTTTAGCATGAGGGTGAGTATTGGGACACGTTCAACTAGACGTTGAACAGCTTGGCGTTGAGAGGTAAAGATTACAGTGAGGGTTGAACAATTGGCATGGGGAATAGGGTGAGTCTGAACGTTGGGACAGGGTTCAGGCAAAGGCGTCCGTCAGGTTTAGATTGAGGTTCCCACCAGGGATATGTAATATTTAGCTCGAGGAGAAGGTTTGGGTGGTTGGGCCGGTGATGGGGAGCTATGGGACAGGTATTGGGTTCTGCCTATACCCAGGTATACATTTAGGGTCAGGTCCGTGTTAGAGCAACGGTTAACAAGAAGGTGGGAATGAGGTTGCTGAGGTGGTTAGCGTGAGGATGAAGAATGGCACATTGTTCTGATTATGCCTACAGCCAGGTATATAGATTAGGGTCTGGTCAGCGTTCGGGGCACTCACCATGCATTGTGGGCGCAAGGTTTTAGTGCGGTTTATGGTGAGGATGAGGGTGGCACAGGATTCGGGTTCTAGCGACAGTCAGGTTTAAAACTGGGTCAGACCACTGCTGGAGCCAGGGTTAGCAGATAGATGGGAAAAAGTTGGAGTGGGAAGTAGGGCGTGGCTGAAGTTTGGGAATGTGTTCGGGCTCCGTCTACAGCAATATTGGTAGTTAAGGTCGCGCCTGCATTAGTGCTAAGGTTAGCGCGAAGGTTAGGACAATGCTGGGGTGGGCGTTAAGGTAAAGGGAGAATTTGGGGACAGGGCTCAGGCTCCCTCTTCAGCCAGGCTTAGAATTTGGATCACGTCCGTGATAGGGTCAACGTTAGCACGAGTGTTTGGACAACGATGAAGTAGGGCACAGTTGAGGCTGAGTGTTGGGACAGGGTTCAAAGTAAGATTTCAGTAAAGTTTAGATGTAAGCTCTGACCATTGTTGGGGCCATGGTGATCTTGAGGGTTGGAATCAGGTTGGGGCTGAATTAGGGCGTGTGTTCAGCCTCAAGCAACACCCCGTTTAGAGTAAGGGTTGAGAAGTGTTACAGCTACGGTTTGCGAGAGTATTGGTACAACCTTGGGGTAAGGTTTGGCATGAGGGTGAGTGTTGGGACATGTTCAGCTAGACGTTGATCAGCTTGGCGTTGTGAGGTAAAGATTACAGTGAGGGTTGAACAAATTAGCGTGGGGAATAGGGTGAGTCTGAACGTTGGGACAGGGTTCAGGAAAAGGCATCCATCAGGTTTAGATTGAGGATCCCACCAGGGATACGGTAATGATTAGCTCGAGAAGAAGGTTTGGTTGGTGGGGCCAGTGATAGGGCGCTATGGGACAGGGATTGGGTCTGACTACACCCAATAATACATTTAGGGTCTGGTCCGTGTTAGTGCAATGGTTAACAACAGGGTGGGAATGAGGTTCCTGAGGTGGTTAGCATGAGGATGAAGAATGGGACATTGTTCTGATCATGCCTACAGCCAGGTATTTAGATTAAGGCCGGTTTAGCGTTCGGGGCACTCACCATGCGTTGTGGGCATAAGGTTGTAGTGCGGTTTATGGTGAGGATGAGGGATGGCACAGGATTCGGGTTCTAGCGACAATCAGGTTTTGGACTGGGTCAGACCAGTGCTGGAGCCAGGGTTAGCAGACAGATGGGAAAAAGTTGGAGGGGGAAGTAGGGCGTGGCTGAAGTTTGGGAATGTGTTCGGGCTCCATCTACAGCAATATTGGTAGTTAAGGTCGCGCCTGCGTTAGTGCTAAGGTTAGCGCGAAGGTTAGGACAATGCTGGGGTGGGCGTTAAGGTAAAGGGAGAATTTGGGGACAGGGCTCGGGCTCCCTCTTCAGCCAGGCTTAGAATTTGGATCACGTCCGTGATAGGGTCAACGTTAGCACGAGTGTTTGGACAACGATGGAGTGGGAGACAGTTAAGGCTGAGTGTTGGGACAGGATTAGTGCTAAGATTTCAGTCAAGTTTAGATGTAAGGTCCGATCATTGTTGGGGCCAAGGTGAGCGCGAGGGTTGGAATCAGGTTGGTGCTGAAATTAGGGTGTGTGTGAGGTCAGGCATGTGTTCAGCCTCAAGCAACACCCCGTTTAGAGTAAGGGTTGAGAAGGGTTACAGCTACGGTTTGCGAAAGTATTGGTACAACCTTGGGGTAAGGTTTGGCATGAGGGTGAGTGTTGGGACATGTTCAGCTAGACGTTGAACAGCTTGGCGTTGTGAGGTAAAGACTACAGTGTGGGTTGAACAATTGGCATGGGGAATAGGGTGAGTCTGAACGTTGGGACACGGTTCAGGCAAAGGCTTCCGTCTGGTTTAGATTGAGGATCCCACCAAGAATACGGTAATAATTAGCTCGAGGACAAGGTTTGGGTGGTGGGGCCGGTGATGGGGAGCTATGGGACAGGGAGTGGGTTCTGCCTATACGCAGGTACACATTTAGTGTCTGGTCTGTTTTAGAGCAGCGGTTAACAAGAGGGTGGGAATGAGGTTCCTGAGGTGTTTAGCGTGAGGATGAAGAATGGGACATTTTTCTGATGATGCCCACCCCCAGGTTTATAGATTAGGGTCGGTTCAGCGTTCGGGCCACTCACCATGCGTTGTGGGTGCAAGGTTGTAGTGGTGTATGGTGAGGATGAGGAATGGCATAGGATTCAAGTTCTAGCGACAGTCAGGTTTAGGACTGGGTCAGACCACTGTTGGAGCCAGGGTTAGCGGATAGTTGGGAAAAAATTGGAGTGAAAAGTTGGGCGTGGGTAAAGTTTGGAAATGTGTTCCGGCTCCGTTTACAGCAAGTCTGGTAGTTAAGGTCGAGCCTGCGTTACTGCTAAGGATAGCGCGAAGGTTAGGACAATGCTGGGGTGGGCATTAAGGTAAAGGGAAAGTGGGGACAGGGCTCTGGCTCCCTCTTCAGCCAGGCTTACAATTCGGATAACGTCCGTGATAGGGTCAATGTTAGCACGAGTGTTGGGACAACGTTGGAGTGGGAGACGGTGTGAAGCTGAGTGTTGGGCCAGGGTTCGAAGTAAGATTTCAGTCAAGTTTAGATGTAAGCTCTGACCATTGTTGGGGCCATGGTGAGCGCGAGGGTTGGAATCAGGTTGGGGCTGAATTAGGGTGTGTGTGAGCATCAGGCATGTGTTCAGCCTCAAGCAACACCCCGTTTAGAGTAAGGGTTAAGAAGTGTTACAGCTATGGTATGCGAGAGTATTGGAACAACCTTGGGGTAAGGTTTGGCATGAGGGTGAGTGTTGGGACATGTTCAGCTAGACGTTGAACAGCTTGGCGTTTGAGGTAAAATTACAGTGAGAATGGAACAAATTAGCGTGGGGAATAGGGTGAGTCTGAACGTTGGGACAGGGTTCAGGAAAAGGCTTCCATCAGGTTTAGATTGAGGATCCCACCAGGGATACAGTAATGAATACCTCGAGGAGAAGGTTTGGTTGGAGGGGCCGGTGATGGGGCGCTATGGGACAGGAATTGGGTTCTGCCTATACCCAGGTATACATTTAGGGTCAGGTCCGAGTTAGAGCAATGGTTAACGGGTGTGTGGCAATGAGGTTGCTGAGGTGGTTAGCGTGAGGACGAAGAATGGGACATTGTTCTGATTATGCCTACAACCAAGTGTATAGATTAGGGTCTGGTTACCCTTTGGGCAACTCACCATGCGTTGTGGGCGCAAGGTTTTAGTGCGGTTTATGGTGAGGATGAGGGATGGCACAGGATTCGGGTTCTAGCGACAATCAGGTTTTGGACTGGGTCAGACCAGTGCTGGAGCCAGGGTTAGCAGACAGATGGGAAAAAGTTGGAGGGGGAAGTAGGGCGTGGCTGAAGTTTGGGAATGTGTTCGGGCTCCATCTACAGCAATATTGGTAGTTAAGGTCGCGCCTGCGTTAGTGCTAAGGTTAGCGCGAAGGTTAGGACAATGCTGGGGTGGGCGTTAAGGTAAAGGGAGAATTTGGGGACAGGGCTCGGGCTCCCTCTTCAGCCAGGCTTAGAATTTGGATCACGTCCGTGATAGGGTCAACGTTAGCACGAGTGTTTGGACAACGATGGAGTGGGAGACAGTTAAGGCTGAGTGTTGGGACAGGATTAGTGCTAAGATTTCAGTCAAGTTTAGATGTAAGGTCCGATCATTGTTGGGGCCAAGGTGAGCGCGAGGGTTGGAATCAGGTTGGTGCTGAAATTAGGGTGTGTGTGAGGTCAGGCATGTGTTCAGCCTCAAGCAACACCCCGTTTAGAGTAAGGGTTGAGAAGGGTTACAGCTACGGTTTGCGAAAGTATTGGTACAACCTTGGGGTAAGGTTTGGCATGAGGGTGAGTGTTGGGACATGTTCAGCTAGACGTTGAACAGCTTGGCGTTGTGAGGTAAAGACTACAGTGTGGGTTGAACAATTGGCATGGGGAATAGGGTGAGTCTGAACGTTGGGACACGGTTCAGGCAAAGGCTTCCGTCTGGTTTAGATTGAGGATCCCACCAAGAATACGGTAATAATTAGCTCGAGGACAAGGTTTGGGTGGTGGGGCCGGTGATGGGGAGCTATGGGACAGGGAGTGGGTTCTGCCTATACGCAGGTACACATTTAGTGTCTGGTCTGTTTTAGAGCAGCGGTTAACAAGAGGGTGGGAATGAGGTTCCTGAGGTGTTTAGCGTGAGGATGAAGAATGGGACATTTTTCTGATGATGCCCACCCCCAGGTTTATAGATTAGGGTCGGTTCAGCGTTCGGGCCACTCACCATGCGTTGTGGGTGCAAGGTTGTAGTGGTGTATGGTGAGGATGAGGAATGGCATAGGATTCAAGTTCTAGCGACAGTCAGGTTTAGGACTGGGTCAGACCACTGTTGGAGCCAGGGTTAGCGGATAGTTGGGAAAAAATTGGAGTGAAAAGTTGGGCGTGGGTAAAGTTTGGAAATGTGTTCCGGCTCCGTTTACAGCAAGTCTGGTAGTTAAGGTCGAGCCTGCGTTACTGCTAAGGATAGCGCGAAGGTTAGGACAATGCTGGGGTGGGCATTAAGGTAAAGGGAAAGTGGGGACAGGGCTCTGGCTCCCTCTTCAGCCAGGCTTACAATTCGGATAACGTCCGTGATAGGGTCAATGTTAGCACGAGTGTTGGGACAACGTTGGAGTGGGAGACGGTGTGAAGCTGAGTGTTGGGCCAGGGTTCGAAGTAAGATTTCAGTCAAGTTTAGATGTAAGCTCTGACCATTGTTGGGGCCATGGTGAGCGCGAGGGTTGGAATCAGGTTGGGGCTGAATTAGGGTGTGTGTGAGCATCAGGCATGTGTTCAGCCTCAAGCAACACCCCGTTTAGAGTAAGGGTTAAGAAGTGTTACAGCTATGGTATGCGAGAGTATTGGAACAACCTTGGGGTAAGGTTTGGCATGAGGGTGAGTGTTGGGACATGTTCAGCTAGACGTTGAACAGCTTGGCGTTTGAGGTAAAATTACAGTGAGAATGGAACAAATTAGCGTGGGGAATAGGGTGAGTCTGAACGTTGGGACAGGGTTCAGGAAAAGGCTTCCATCAGGTTTAGATTGAGGATCCCACCAGGGATACAGTAATGAATACCTCGAGGAGAAGGTTTGGTTGGAGGGGCCGGTGATGGGGCGCTATGGGACAGGAATTGGGTTCTGCCTATACCCAGGTATACATTTAGGGTCAGGTCCGAGTTAGAGCAATGGTTAACGGGTGTGTGGCAATGAGGTTGCTGAGGTGGTTAGCGTGAGGACGAAGAATGGGACATTGTTCTGATTATGCCTACAACCAAGTGTATAGATTAGGGTCTGGTTACCCTTTGGGCAACTCACCATGCGTTGTGGGCGCAAGGTTTTAGTGCGGTTTATGGTGAGGATGAGGGATGGCACAGGATTCGGGTTCTAGCGACAGTCAGGTTTAGGACTGGGTCAGACCACTGCTGGAGCCAGGGTTAGCAGATAGATGGGAAAAAGTTGGAGTGGGAAGTAGGGCGTGGGTGTAGTCTGGGAATGTGTTCGGACTCCCTCTAAAGAAGGTTAGCAGTTAAGGTCGCGCCTGCGTTAGTGCTAAGGTTAGCGCGAAGGTTAGGACAATGCTGGGGTGGGCGTTAAGGTAAAGGGAGAGTGTGGGGACAGGGCTCTGGCTCCCTCTTCAGCCAGGCTTACAATTTGGATCACGTCTGTGATAGGGTCAATGTTAGCACGAGTGTTGGGACAACGTTGGAGTGGGAGATGGTGTGAGGCTGAGTGTTGGGACAGGTTTCCAAGTAAGAATTGAGTCAAGTTTAGATGTAAGCTCTGACCATTGTTGGGGTCATGATGAGCGCGAGGGTTGGAATCAGGTTGGGGCTGAATTAGGGTGTGTGTGAGGTCAGGCATGTGTTCAGCCTCAAGCAACACCCCGTTTAGAGTAAGGGTTGAGAACGGTTACAGCTACAGTTTGCGAGAGTTGGTACAACCTTGGGGTGGGCTTTAGCATGAGGGTGAGTATTGGGACACGTTCAGCTAGACCTTGAACAGCTTGGCGTTGTGAGGTAAAGATTACAGTGAGGGTTGAACAAATTGGCGTGAGGAATAGGGTGAGTCTGAACGTTGGGACAGGGTTCAGGCAAAGGCTTCCATGAGGTTTAGATTGAGGATCCCACCAGGGAAATGTAATATTTAGCTCGAGGAGAAGGT
Organism: Rhinolophus hipposideros; assembly: GCF_964194185.1. Taxonomy (NCBI): domain Eukaryota; kingdom Metazoa; phylum Chordata; class Mammalia; order Chiroptera; family Rhinolophidae; genus Rhinolophus; species Rhinolophus hipposideros. The sequence goes on along the minus strand of NW_027668946.1, from coordinate 103,182 downwards.
TTGGGTGGTTGGGCCGGTGATGTGGCGCTATGGGACAGGGATTGGGTTCTGCCTAGACCCAGGTATACATTTAGGGTCAGGTCCCTGTTAGAGCAGGGGTTAACAACAGGGTGTTGATGAGGTTCCTGAGGTGGTTAGCATGAGGATGAAGAATGGGACATTGTTCTGATTATTCCTACAGCCAGGTATATAGATTAATGCTGGTTCACCTTTCGGGCCACTCACCATGCGTTGTGGGCATAAGGTTGTAGTGCGGTTTATGGTGAGGATGAGGGATGGCACAGGATTCGGGTTCTAGCGACAATCAGGTTTTGGACTGGGTCAGACCAGTGCTGGAGCCAGGGTTAGCAGATAGATGGGAAAAAGTTGGAGTGGGAAGTAGGGCGTGGCTGAAGTTTGGGAATGTGTTCGGGCTCCGTCTACAGCAATATGGGTAGTTAAGGTCGCGCCTGCGTTAGTGCTCAGCTTAGCGCGAAGGTTAGGACAATGCTGGGGTGGGTGTTAAGGTAAAGGGAGACTGTGGGGACGGGGCTCGGGCTCCCTCTTCAGCCAGGCTTAGAATTCGGATCACGTCCGTGATAGGGTCAACGTTAGGACGAGTATTTGGACATCGTTGAGTGGGGGACGGTGTGAGGCTGAGTGTTGGGACAGGGTTCAAAGTATGATTTCAGTCAAGTTTAGATGTAAGCTCTGACCATTGTTGGGGCCATGGCTAGCGCGAGGGGTAGAATCAGGTTGGGGCTGAATTAGGGTGTGTGTGAGCATCAGGCATGTGTTCAGCCTCAAGCAACACCCCGTTTAAAGTAAGGGTTGAGAAGTGTTACAGCTACGGTTTGCGAGAGTATTGGTACAACCTTGGGGTAAGGTTTGGCATGAGGGTTAGTGTTGGGAAATGTTCAGCTAGACGTTGAACAGCTTGGCGTTGTGAGGTAAAGATTACAGTGAGGGGTGAACAACTTAGCGTGGGGAATAGGGTGAGTCTGAACGTTGGGACAGGGTTCAGGCAAAGGCTTCCGTCAGGTTTAGATTGAGGATCCCACCAGGGATACGGTAATGATTAGCTCGAGAAGAAGGTTTGGTTGTTCGGGCCAGTGATGGGGCGCTATGGGACAGGGATTGGGTTCTGAATACACCCAGTAATACATTTAGGGTCTGGTCCGTGTTAGAGCAACGGTTAACAACAGGGTGGGAATGAGGTTCCTGAGGTGGTTAGCATGAGGATAAAGAATGGGACATTGTTCTGATTAAGCCTACAGCGAGGTATATAGATTAAGGCCGGTTCAGCGTCGGGCCACTCACCATGCGTTGTGGGCATAAGGTTGTAGTGCGGTTTATGGTGAGGATGAGGGATGGCACAGGATTCGGGTTCCAGGGACAATCAGGTTTTGGACTGGGTCAGACCAGTGCTGGAGCCAGGGTTAGCAGATAGATGGGAAAAAGTTGGAGAGGGAAGAAGGGCATGGCTGAAGTTTGGGAATGTGTTCTGGCTCCGTCTACAGCAATATTGGTAGTTAAGGTCGCGCCTGCGTTAGTGCTAAGGTTAGCGCGAAGGGTAGGACAATGCTGGGGTGGGCGTTAAGGTAAAGGGAGACTGTGGGGACGGGGCTCGGGCTCCCTCTTCAGCCAGGCTTAGAATTCGGATCACGTCCGTGATAGGGTCAACGTTAGCACGAGTATTTGGACATCGTTGGAGTGGGGGACGGTGTGAGGCTGAGTGTTGGTACAGGGTTCGAGCTAAGATTTCAGTCAAGTTTAGATGTAAGATCCGACCATTGTTGGGGCCTCGGTGAGCGCGAGGGTTGGAATCAGATTTGGGCTGGAATTAGGGTGTGTGTGAGCATCAGGCATGTGTTCAGCCTCAAGCAACACCCCGTTTAGAGTAAGGGTTGAGAAGGGTTACAGCTAGGGTTTGCGAGAGTATTGGTACAACCGTGGGGTGGGGTTTGGCATGAGAGTGAGTGTTGGGACATATTCAGATAGACGTTGAACAGCTTGGCGTTGTGAGGTAAAGATTACAGTGAGGGTTTAACAAATTAGCGTGGGGAATAGGGTGAGTCTGAACGTTACGACAGGGTTCCGGCAAAGGCTTCCGTCAGGTTTAGATTGAGGATCCCACCAGGGACACGGTAATAAATAGCTAGAGGAGAAGGTTTGGGTGGTGGGGCCGGTGTTGGAAAGCTTTGAGACTGGGATTGGGTTCTGCCTATACCCAGGTTTACATTTAGGGTCAGGTCCGTGTTAGAGCAACGGTTAACGGGTGTGTGGGAATAAGGTTGCTGAGGTGGTTAGCGTGAGGATGAAGAATGGGACGTTGTTCTGATTATGCCTACAGCCAGGTATATAGATTAGGGTAGGTTCAGCTTTCAGGCCACTCACCATGCGTAGTGGGCGCAAGGTTGTAGTGCGGTTTATGGTGAGACTGAGGAATGGCATAGGATTCGGGTTCTAGCGACAGTCAGGTTTAGGACTGTGTCAGACCACTGCTGGTGTCAGGGTTAGCGGATAGATGGGAAGAAATTGGAATGGGAAGTAGGTCGTGGGTAAAGTTTGGATATGTGTTCGGGCTCCGTTTACAGCAAGTCTGGTATTTAAGGTCGAGCCTGCGTTAGTGCTAAGGATAGTGCGAAGGTTAAGACAATGCTGGGGTGGGCGTTAAGGTAAAGGGAGAGTGTGGGGACAGGGCTCTGGCTCCCTCTTCAGCCAGGCTTATAATCCGGATCACGTCCGTGATAGTGTCAATGTTATCACAAGTGTTGGGACAACGTTTACTGGGAGACGGTGTGAGGCTGTGTGTTGGGACAAAGTTCTAGTAAGATTTCAGTCAAGTTTAGATGTAAGCTTTGACCATTGTTGAGGCCATGGTGAGCGCGAGGGTTGTAATCAGGTTGGGGCTGAATTAGTGTGTGTGTGAGCATAAAGCATGTGTTCAGCCTCAAGTAACACCCCGTTTAGAGTAAGGGTTGAGAAGTGTTACAGCTACGGTTTGCGAGAGTATTGGTACAACCTTGGGGTAAGGTTTGGCATGAGGTGAGTGTTGGGACATGTTCAGCTAGACGTTGAACAGCTTGGCGTTGTGAGGTAGATTACAGTGAGGGTTGAACAAATTAGCGTGGGAAATAGGGTGAGTCTGAACGTTGGGACAGGGTTCAGGAAAAGGCTTCGTCAGGTTTAGATTGAGGATCCCTCCTGGGATACAGTAATGATTAGCTCGAGGAGAAGGTTTGGTTGGTGGGGCCGGTGATGGGGCGCTATGGGACAGGGATTGGGTTCTGCCTATACCCCGATGTACATTTAGGGTCAAGTCCGTGTTAGAGCAACGATTAAAGGGAGTGTGGGAATGAGGTTGCTGAGGTGGTTAGCGTGAGGATGAAGAATGGCACATTGTTCTGATTATGCCTACAGCCAGGTATATAGATTAGGGTCTGGTCAGTTTTCAGGCACTCACCATGCGTTGTGGGCGCAAGGTTGTAGTGCGGTTTATGGTGAGGATGAGGGATGGCACAGGATTCGGATTCTAGCGACAGTCAGGTTTAAAATTGGGTCAGACCACTGCTGGAGCCAGGGTTAGCAGATAGATGGGAAAAAGTTGGAGTGGGAAGTAGGGCGTGGGTGTAGTTTGGGAATGTGTTCGGGCTCCCTCTACAGAAGGTTAGTAGTTAAGGTCGCGCCTGCGTTAGTGCTAAGGTTAGCGCGAAGGTTAGGACAATGCTGGGGTGGGCGTTAAGGTAAAGGGAGAATTTGGGGACAGGGCTCGGGCTCCCTCTTCAGCCAGGCTTAGAATTTGGATGACGTCCTTGATAGGGTCTACGTTAGCACGAGTGTTTGGACAACGTTGCAGTTGGGGACGGTGTGAGGCTGAAGTTGGGACAAGGTTCGGGGTAAGACTTCAGTCAGGTTTAGATGTAAGATCCGAGCAGTGTTGGGGCCACGGTGAGCGCGAGGGTTGTAATCAGGTTTGGGCTGGAGTTAGGGTGTGTGTGAGCGTAGGGTATGTGTTCAGCCTCAAGCAACACCCCGTTTAAAGTAAGTGTTGAGAAGGGTTACAGCTACAGTTTGCGAGAGTTGGTACAACCTTGGGGTGGGCTTTAGCATGAGGGTGAGTATTGGGACACGTTCAGCTAGACGTTGAACAGCTTGGCGTTGAGAGGTAAAGATTACAGTGAGGGTTGAACAAATTGGCGTGGGGAATAGGTTGAGTCTGAACGTTGGGACAGGGTTCAGGCAAAGGCTTCCGTCAGGTTTAGATTGAGGATCCCACCAGGGATATGTAATATTTAGCTCGAGGAGAAGGTTTGGGTGGTTGGGCCGGTGATGGGGCGCTATGGGACAGGGATTGGGTTCTGCCTATACCCAGGTATACATTTACGGTCAGGTCCGTGTTACAGCAATGGTTAACAAGAAGGTGGGAATGAGGTTGCTGAGGGGGTTAGCGTGAGGATCAAGAATGGGACATTATTCTGATTATGCCTACAGTCGGGTATATAGAAGGGTCGGATCAGCATTCGGGCCACTCACCATGCGTGGTGGGTGCAAGGTTTTAGTGTGGTTTATGGTGAGGATGAGGGATGGCACAGGATTCGGGTTCTAGCGACAATCAGGTTGTGGACTGGGTCAGACCAGTGCTGGAGCCTGGGTTAGGAGATAGATGGAAAAAGTTGGAGTGGGAAGTAGGACGAGGGTGTAGTTTGGGAATGTGTTCGGGCTCCGTCTACAGCAAGGTTAGTAGTTAAGTTCGTGCCTGCGTTATTTCTAAGGTTAATTCGAAGGTTAGGACAATGCTGGGGTGGGCGTTAAGGTAAAGGGAGAGTGTGGGGACAGGGCTCTGGCTCCCTCTTCAGCCAGGCTTACAATTTGGATCACGTCTGTGATAGGGTCAATGTTAGCATGAGTGTTGGGACAACGTTGGAGTGGGAGACGGTGTGAGGCTGAGTGTTGGGACAGGGTTCAAAGTAAGATTTCAGTCAAGTTTAGATGTAAGCTCTGACCATTGTTGGGGCCATGGTGAGCGCGAGGGTTGGAATCAGGTTGGGGCTGAATTAGGGTGTGTGTGAGCATAAGGCATGTGTTCAGCCTCAAGTAACACCCCGTTTAGAGTAAGGGTTGAGAAGTGTTACAGCTACGGTTTGCGAGAGTATTGGTACAACCTTGGGGTAAGGTTTGGCATGAGGTGAGTGTTGGGACATGTTCAGCTAGACGTTGAACAGCTTGGCATTGTGAGGTAAAGATTACAGTGAGGGTTGAACAAATTAGCGTGGGGAATAGGGTGAGTCTGAACGTTGGGACAGGGTTCAGGAAAAGGCTTCCATCAGGTTTAGAATGAGGATCCCACCAGGGATACAGTAATGAATACCTCGAGGAAAAGGTTTGGTTGGAGGGGCCGGTGATGGGGCGCTATGGGACAGGGATTGTTTTCTGCCTATACCCAGGTATACATTTAGGGTCAGGTCCGAGTTAGAGCAACGGTTAACGGGTGTGTGGGAATGAGGTTGCTGAGGTGGTTAGCGTGAGGACGAAGAATGGCACATTGTTCTGATTATGCCTACAGCCAGGTATATAGATTAGGGTCTGGTCAGTTTTCGGGGCACTCACCATGCGTTGTGGGCGCAAGGTTTTAGTGCGGTTTATGGTGAGGATGAGTGATGGCACAGGATTCGGGTTCTAGCGACAGTCAGGTTTAAAATTGGGTCAGACCACTGCTGGAGCCAGGGTTAGCAGATAGATGGGAAAAAGTTGGAGTGGGAAGTAGGGCGTGGGTGTAGTTTGGGAATGTGTTCGGGCTCCCTCTACAGAAGGTTAGTAGTTAAGGTCGCGCCTGCGTTAGTGCTAAGGTTAGCGCGAAGGTTAGGACAATGCTGGGGTGGGCGTTAAGGTAAAGGGAGAATTTGGGGACATGGCTCGGGCTCCCTCTTCAGCCAGGCTTAGAATTTGGAGCACATCCGTGATAGGGTCTACGTTAGCACGAGTGTTTGGACAACGTTGCAGTTGGGGACGGTGTGAGGCTGAAGTTGGGACAGGGTTCGGGGTAAGACTTCAGTCAGGTTTAAATGTAAGATCCGAGCAGTGTTGGGGCCACGGTGAGCGCGAGGGTTGTAATCAGGTTTGGGCTGGAGTTAGGGTGTGTGTGAGCGTAGGGTATGTGTTCAGCCTCAAGCAACACCCCGTTTAAAGTAAGTGTTGAGAAGGGTTACAGCTACAGTTTGCGAGAGTTGGTACAACCTTGGGATGGGCTTTAGCATGAGGGTGAGTATTGGGACATGTTCAGCTAGACGTTGAACAGCTTGGCGTTGAGAGGTAAAGATTACAGTGAGGGTTGAACAAATTGGCGTGGGGAATAGGTTGAGTCTGAACGTTGGGACAGGGTTCAGGCAAAGGCTTCCGTCAGGTTTAGATTGAGGATCCCACCAGGGATATGTAATATTTAGCTCGAGGAGAAGGTTTGGGTGGTTGGGCCGGTGATGGGGCGCTATGGGACAGGGATTGGGTTCTGCCTATACCCAGGTATACATTTACGGTCAGGTCCGTGTTACAGCAATGGTTAACAAGAAGGTGGGAATGAGGTTGCTGAGGGGGTTAGCGTGAGGATCAAGAATGGGACATTATTCTGATTATGCCTACAGTCGGGTATATAGAAGGGTCGGATCAGCATTCGGGCCACTCACCATGCGTGGTGGGTGCAAGGTTTTAGTGCGGTTTATGGTGAGGATGAGGGATGGCACAGGATTCGGGTTCTAGCGACAATCTGGTTGTGAACTGGGTCAGACCAGTGCTGGAGCCTGGGTTAGGAGATAGATGGAAAAAGTTGGAGTGGGAAGTAGGACGAGGGTGTAGTTTGGGAATGTGTTCGGGCTCCGTCTACAGCAAGGTTAGTAGTTAAGTTCGTGCCTGCGTTATTTCTAAGGTTAATTCGAAGGTTAGGACAATGCTGGGGTGGGCGTTAAGGTAAAGGGAGAGTGTGGGGACAGGGCTCTGGCTCCCTCTTCAGCCAGGCTTACAATTTGGATCACGTCTGTGATAGGGTCAATGTTAGCACGAGTGTTGGGACAACGTTGGAGTGGGAGACGGTGTGAGGCTGAGTGTTGGGATAGGGTTCAAAGTAAGATTTTAGTCAAGTTTAGATGTAAGCTCTGACCATTGTTGGGGCCATGGTGAGCGCGAGGGTTGGAATCAGGTTGGGGCTGAATTAGGGTGTGTGTGAGCATAAGGCATGTGTTCAGCCTCAAGTAACACCCCGTTTAGAGTAAGGGTTGAGAAGTGTTACAGCTACGGTTTGCGAGAGTATTGGTACAACCTTGGGGTAAGGTTTGGCATGAGGTGAGTGTTGGGACATGTTCAGCTAGACGTTGAACAGCTTGGCATTGTGAGGTAAAGATTACAGTGAGGGTTGAACAAATTAGCGTGGGGAATAGGGTGAGTCTGAACGTTGAGACAGGGTTCAGGAAAAGGCTTCCATCAGGTTTAGAATGAGGATCCCACCAGGGATACAGTAATGAATACCTCGAGGAAAAGGTTTGGTTGGAGGGGCCGGTGATGGGGCGCTATGGGACAGGGATTGTTTTCTGCCTATACCCAGGTATACATTTAGGGTCAGGTCCGAGTTAGAGCAACGGTTAACGGGTGTGTGGGAATGAGGTTGCTGAGGTGGTTAGCGTGAGGACGAAGAATGGGACATTGTTCTGATTATGCCTACAACCAAGTGTATAGATTAGGGTCTGATTAGCCTTTGGGCAACTCACCATGCGTTGTGGGCGCAAGGTTTTAGTGCGGTTTATGGTGAGGATGAGGGATGGCACAGGATTCGGGTTCTAGTGACAGTCAGGTTTAGGACTGGGTCAGAACACTGCTGGAGCCAGGGTTAGCAGATAGATGGGAAAAAGTTGGAGTGGGAAGTAGGGCGTGGGTGTAGTTTGGGAATGTGTTCGGGCTCCCTCTACAGAAGGTTAGTAGTTAAGGTCGCGCCTGCGTTAGTGCTAAGGTTAGCGCGAAGGTTAGGACAATGCTGGGGTGGGCGTTAAGGTAAAGGGAGAATTTGGGGACAGGGCACGGTCTCTCTCTTCAGCCAGGCTTAGAATTTGGATGACGTCCGTGATAGGGTCTACGTTAGCACGAGTGTTTGGACAACGTTGGATGGGGGACGGTGTGAGGCTGAATGTTGGACAGGGTTCGGGGTAAGACTTCAGTCAGGTTTAGATGTAAGATCCGACCAGTGTTGGGGCCACGGTGAGCGCGAGGTTTGGAATCAGGTTTGGGCTGGAGTTAGGGTGTGTGTGAGCGTAGGGTATGTGTTCAGCCTCAAGCAACACGCCGTTTAAAGTAAGGGTTGAGAAGGGTTACAGCTACAGTTTGCGAGAGTTGGTACGACCTTAGGGTGGGCTTTAGCATGAGCGTGAGTATTGGGACACGTTCAGCTAGACGTTGAACAGCTTGGCGTTGTGAGGTAAAGATTACAGTGAGGGTTGAACAAATTGGCGTGGGGAATAGGGTGAGTCTGAACGTTGGGACAGGGTTCAGCCAAAGGCTTCCGTCAGGTTTAGATTGAGGATCCCACCAGGGATATGTAATATTTAGCTCGAGGAGAAGGTTTGGGTGGTTGGGCCGGTGATGGGGCGCTATGGGACAGGGATTGGGTTCTGCCTATAACCAGGTATACATTTAGGGTCAGGTCAGTGTTACAGCAATGGTTAACAAGACGGTGGGAATGAGGTTGCTGAGGTGGTTAGCGTGAGGATCAAGAATGGGACATTGTTCTGATTATGCCTACAGTCGGGTATATAGAAGGGTCGGTTCAGCATTCTGGCCACTCACCATGCGTGGTGGGCGAAAGGTTTTAGTGCGGTTTATGGTGAGGATGAGGGATGGCACAGGATTCGGGTTCTAGCGACAATCAGGTTGTGGACTGGGTCAGACCAGTGCTGGAGCCTGGGTTAGGAGATAGATGGAAATATTTGGAGTGAGAAGTAGGACGAGGTTGTAGTTTGGGATGTGTTCGGGCTCCGTATACAGCAAAGTTAGTAGTTAAGTTCGTGCCTGCGTTATTTCTAAGGTTAATTCAAAGGTTAGGACAATGCTGGGGTGGGCGTTAAGGTAAAGGGAGAGTGTGGGGACAGGGCTCTGGCTCCCTCTTCAGCCAGGCTTACAATTTGGATCACGTCTGTGATAGGGTCAATGTTAGCACGAGTGTTGGGACAACGTTGGAGTGGGAGACGGTGTGAGGCTGAGTGTTGGGATAGGGTTCAAAGTAAGATTTTAGTCAAGTTTAGATGTAAGCTCTGACCATTGTTGGGGCCATGGTGAGCGCGAGGGTTGGAATCAGGTTGGGGCTGAATTAGGGTGTGTGTGAGCATAAGGCATGTGTTCAGCCTCAAGTAACACCCCGTTTAGAGTAAGGGTTGAGAAGTGTTACAGCTACGGTTTGCGAGAGTATTGGTACAACCTTGGGGTAAGGTTTGGCATGAGGTGAGTGTTGGGACATGTTCAGCTAGACGTTGAACAGCTTGGAGTTGTGAGGTAGATTACAGTGAGGGTTGAACAAATTAGCGTGGGAAATAGGGTGAGTCTGAACGTTGGGACAGGGTTCAGGAAAAGGCTTCCGTCAGGTTTAGATTGAGGATCCCTCCTGGGATACAGTAATGATTAGCTCGAGGAGAAGGTTTGGTTGGTGGGGCCGGTGATGGGGCGCTATGGGACAGGGATTGGGTTCTGCCTATACCCCGATGTACATTTAGGGTCAGGTCCGTGTTAGAGCAACGATTAAAGGGAGTGTGGGAATGAGGTTGCTGAGGTGGTTAGCGTGAGGATGAAGAATGGCACATTGTTCTGATTATGCCTACAGCCAGGTATATAGATTAGGGTCTGGTCAGTTTTCGGGGCACTCACCATGCGTTGTGGGCGCAAGGTTTTAGTGCGGTTTATGGTGAGGATGAGGGATGGCACAGGATTCGGGTTCTAGCGACAGTCAGGTTTAAAATTAGGTCACACCACTGCTGGAGCCAGGGTTAGCAGATAGATGGGAAAAAGTTGGAGTGGGAAGTAGGGCGTGGGTGTAGTTTGGGAATGTGTTCGGGCTCCCTCTACAGAAGGTTAGTAGTTAAGGTCGCGCCTGCGTTAGTGCTAAGGTTAGCGCGAAGGTTAGGACAATGCTGGGGTGGGCGTTAAGGTAAAGGGAGAATTTGGGGACAGGGCTCGGGCTCCCTCTTCAGCCAGGCTGAGAATTTGTATCACATCCGTGATAGGGTCTACGTTAGCACGATTGTTCGGACAACGTTGCAGTTGGGGACGGTGTGAGGCTGAAGGTGGGACAGGGTTCGGGGTAAGACTTCAGTCAGGTTTAGATGTAAGATCCGAGCAGTGTTGGGGCCACGGTGAGCGCGAGGGTTGTAATCAGGTTTGGGCTGGAGTTAGGGTGTGTGTGAGCGTAGGGTATGTGTTCAGCCTCAAGCAACACCCCGTTTAAAGTAAGTGTTGAGAAGGGTTACAGCTACAGTTTGCGAGAGTTGGTACAACCTTGGGGTGGGCTTTAGCATGAGGGTGAGTATTGGGACACGTTCAGCTAGACGTTGAACAGCTTGGCGTTGAGAGGTAAAGATTACAGTGAGGGTTGAACAAATTGGCGTGGGGAATAGGTTGAGTCTGAACGTTGGGACAGGGTTCAGGCAAAGGCTTCCGTCAGGTTTAGATTGAGGATCCCACCAGGGATATGTAATATTTAGCTCGAGGAGAAGGTTTGGGTGGTTGGGCCGGTGATGGGGCGCTATGGGACAGGGATTGGGTTCTGCCTATACCCAGGTATACATTTACGGTCAGGTCCGTGTTACAGCAATGGTTAACAAGAAGGTGGGAATGAGGTTGCTGAGGGGGTTAGCGTGAGGATCAAGAATGGGACATTATTCTGATTATGCCTACAGTCGGGTATATAGAAGGGTCGGATCAGCATTCTGGCCACTCACCATGCGTGGTAGGTGCAAGGTTTTAGTGCGGTTTATGGTGAGGATGAGGGATGGCACAGGATTCGGGTTCTAGCGACAATCTGGTTGTGAACTGGGTCAGACCAGTGCTGGAGCCTGGGTTAGGAGATAGATGGAAAAAGTTGGAGTGGGAAGTAGGACGAGGGTGTAGTTTGGGAATGTGTTCGGGCTCCGTCTACAGCAAGGTTAGTAGTTAAGTTCGTGCCTGCGTTATTTCTAAGGTTAATTCAAAGGTTAGGACAATGCTGGGGTGGGCGTTAAGGTAAAGGGAGAGTGTGGGGACAGGGCTCTGGCTCCCTCTTCAGCCAGGCTTACAATTTGGATCACGTCTGTGATAGGGTCAATGTTAGCACGAGTGTTGGGACAACGTTGGAGTGGGAGACGGTGTGAGGCTGAGTGTTGGGACAGGGTTCAAAGTAAGATTTCAGTCAAGTTTAGATGTAAGCTCTGACCATTGTTGGGGCCATGGTGAGCGCGAGGGTTGGAATCAGGTTGGGGCTGAATTAGGGTGTGTGTGAGCATAAGGCATGTGTTCAGCCTCAAGTAACACCCCGTTTAGAGTAAGGGTTGAGAAGTGTTACAGCTACGGTTTGCGAGAGTATTGGTACAACCTTGGGGTAAGGTTTGGCATGAGGGTTAGTGTTGGGAAATGTTCCGCTAGACCTTGAACAGCTTGGCGTTGTGAGGTAAAGATTACAGTGAGGGTTGAACAAATTAGCGTGGGGAATAGGGTGAGTCTGAACGTTGGGACAGGGTTCCGGCAAAGGCTTCCGTCAGGTTTAGATTGAGGATCCCACCAGGGACACGGTAATAAATAGCTAGAGGAGAAGGTTTGGGTGGTCGGGCCGGTGATGGAAAGCTTTGGGACTGGGATTGGGTTCTGCATATACCCAGGTTTACATTTAGGGTCAGGTCCGTGTTAGAGCAACGGTTAACGGGTGTGTGGGAATAAGGTTGCTGAGGTGGTTAGCGTGAGGATGAAGAATGGGACGTTGTTCTGATTATGCCTACAGCCAGGTATATAGATTAGGGTAGGTTCAGCTTTCGGGCCACTCACCATGCGTAGTGGGCGCAAGGTTGTAGTGCGGTTTATGGTGAGACTGAGGAATGGCATAGGATTCGGGTTCTAGCGACAGTCAGGTTTAGGACTGTGTCAGACCACTGCTGGTGTCAGGGTTAGCGGATAGATGGGAAGAAATTGGAGTGGGAAGTAGGTCGTGGGTAAAGTTTGGATATGTGTTCGGGCTCCGTTTACAGCAAGTCTGGTATTTAAGGTCGAGCCTGCGTTAGTGCTAAGGATAGTGCGAAGGTTAAGACAATGCTGGGGGGGCGTTAAGGTAAAGGGAGAGTGTGGGGACAGGACTCTGGCTCCCTCTTCAGCCAGGCTTACAATCCGGATCACGTCCGTGATAGTGTCAATGTTATCACGAGTGTTGGGACAACGTTTAGTGGAAGACGGTGTGAGGTTGTGTGTTGGGACAGGGTTCTAGTAAGATTTCAGTCAAGTTTAGATGTAAGCTTTGACCATTGTTGAGGCCATGGTGAGCGCGAGGGTTGTAATCAGGTTGGGGCTGAATTAGTGTGTGTGTGAGCATAAGGCATGTGTTCAGCCTCAAGTAACACCCGTTTAGAGTAAGGGTTGAGAAGTGTTACAGCTACGGTTTGCGAGAGTATTGGTACAACGTTGGGGTAAGGTTTGGCATGAGGTGAGTGTTGGGACATGTTCAGCTAAACGTTGAACAGCTTGGCATTGTGAGGTAAAGATTACAGTGAGGGTTGAACAAATTAGCGTGGTGAATAGGGTGAGTCTGAACGTTGGGACAGGGTTCAGGAAAAGGCTTCCATCAGGTTTAGAATGAGGATCCCACCAGGGATACAGTAATGAATACCTCGAGGAAAAGGTTTGGTTGGAGGGGCCGGTGATGGGGCGCTATGGGACAGGGATTGTTTTCTGCCTATACCCAGGTATACATTTAGGGTCAGGTCCGAGTTAGAGCAACGGTTAACGGGTGTGTGGGAATGAGGTTGCTGAGGTGGTTAGCGTGAGGACGAAGAATGGGACATTGTTCTGATTATGCCTACAACCAAGTGTATAGATTAGGGTCTGGTTAGCTTTTGGGCAACTCACCATGCGTTGTGGGCGCAAGGTTTTAGTGCGGTTTATGGTGAGGATGAGGGATGGCACAGGATTCGGGTTCTAGTGACAGTCAGGTTTAGGACTGGGTCAGACCACTGCTGGAGCCAGGGTTAGCAGATAGATGGGAAAAAGTTGGAGTGGGAAGTAGGGCGTGGGTGTAGTTTGGGAATGTGTTCGGGCTCCCTCTACAGAAGGTTAGTAGTTAAGGTCGCGCCTGCGTTAGTGCTAAGGTTAGCGCGAAGGTTAGGACAATGCTGGGGTGGGCGTTAAGGTAAAGGGAGAATTTGGGGACAGGGCACGGTCTCTCTCTTCAGCCAGGCTTAGAATTTGGATGACGTCCGTGATAGGGTCTACGTTAGCACGAGTGTTTGGACAACGTTGGATGGGGGACGGTGTGAGGCTGAATGTTGGACAGGGTTCGGGGTAAGACTTCAGTCAGGTTTAGATGTAAGATCCGACCAGTGTTGGGGCCACGGTGAGCGCGAGGTTTGGAATCAGGTTTGGGCTGGAGTTAGGGTGTGTGTGAGCGTAGGGTATGTGTTCAGCCTCAAGCAACACCCCGTTTAAAGTAAGGGTTGAGAAGGGTTACAGCTACAGTTTGCGAGAGTTGGTACAACCTTAGGGTGGGCTTTAGCATGAGCGTGAGTATTGGGACACGTTCAGCTAGACATTGAACAGCTTGGCGTTGTGAGGTAAAGATTACAGTGAGGGTTGAACAAATTGGCGTGGGGAATAGGGTGAGTCTGAACGTTGGGACAGGGTTCAGCCAAAGGCTTCCGTCAGGTTTAGATTGAGGATCCCACCAGGGATATGTAATATTTATCTCGAGGAGAAGGTTTGGGTGGTTGGGCCGGTGATGGGGCGCTATGGGACAGGGATTGGGTTCTGCCTATAACCAGGTATACATTTAGGGTCAGGTCAGTGTTACAGCAATGGTTAACAAGACGGTGGGAATGAGGTTGCTGAGGTGGTTAGCGTGAGGATCAAGAATGGGACATTGTTCTGATTATGCCTACAGTCGGGTATATAGAAGGGTCGGTTCAGCATTCGGGCCACTCACCATGCGTGGTGGGCGAAAGGTTTTAGTGCGGTTTATGGTGAGGATGAGGGATGGCACAGGATTCGGGTTCTAGCGACAATCAGGTTGTGGACTGGGTCAGACCAGTGCTGGAGCCTGGGTTAGGAGATAGATGGAAATATTTGGAGTGAGAAGTAGGACGAGGTTGTAGTTTGGGATGTGTTCGGGCTCCGTATACAGCAAAGTTAGTAGTTAAGTTCGTGCCTGCGTTATTTCTAAGGTTAATTCAAAGGTTAGGACAATGCTGGGGTGGGCGTTAAGGTAAAGGGAGAGTGTGGGGACAGGGCTCTGGCTCCCTCTTCAGCCAGGCTTACAATTTGGATCACGTCTGTGATAGGGTCAATGTTAGCACGAGTGTTGGGACAACGTTGGAGTGGGAGACGGTGTGAGGCTGAGTGTTGGGACAGGGTTCAAAGTAAGATTTCAGTCAAGTTTAGATGTAAGCTCTGACCATTGTTGGGGCCATGGTGAGCGCGAGGGTTGGAATCAGGTTGGGGCTGAATTAGGGTGTGTGTGAGCATAAGGCATGTGTTCAGCCTCAAGTAACACCCCGTTTAGAGTAAGGGTTGAGAAGTGTTACAGCTACGGTTTGCGAGAGTATTGGTACAACCTTGGGGTAAGGTTTGGCATGAGGTGAGTGTTGGGACATGTTCAGCTAGACGTTGAACAGCTTGGCATTGTGAGGTAAAGATTACAGTGAGGGTTGAACAAATTAGCGTGGGGAATAGGGTGAGTCTGAACGTTGGGACAGGGTTCAGGAAAAGGCTTCCATCAGGTTTAGAATGAGGATCCCACCAGGGATACAGTAATGAATACCTCGAGGAAAAGGTTTGGTTGGAGGGGCCGGTGATGGGGCGCTATGGGACAGGGATTGTTTTCTGCCTATATCCAGGTATACATTTAGGGTCAGGTCCGAGTTAGAGCAACGGTTAACGGGTGTGTGGGAATGAGGGTGCTGAGGTGGTTAGCGTGAGGACGAAGAATGGGACATTGTTCTGATTATGCCTACAACCAAGTGTATAGATTAGGGTCTGATTAGCCTTTGGGCAACTCACCATGCGTTGTGGGCGCAAGGTTTTAGTGCGGTTTATGGTGAGGATGAGGGATGGCACAGGATTCGGGTTCTAGTGACAGTCAGGTTTAGGACTGGGTCAGACCACTGCTGGAGCCAGGGTTAGCAGATAGATGGGAAAAAGTTGGAGTGGGAAGTAGGGCGTGGGTGTAGTTTGGGAATGTGTTCGGGCTCCCTCTACAGAAGGTTAGTAGTTAAGGTCGCGCCTGCGTTAGTGCTAAGGTTAGCGCGAAGGTTAGGACAATGCTGGGGTGGGCGTTAAGGTAAAGGGAGAATTTGGGGACAGGGCACGGTCTCTCTCTTCAGCCAGGCTTAGAATTTGGATGACGTCCGTGATAGGGTCTACGTTAGCATGAGTGTTTGGACAACGTTGGATGGGGGACGGTGTGAGGCTGAATGTTGGACAGGGTTCGGGGTAAGACTTCAGTCAGGTTTAGATGTAAGATCCGACCAGTGTTGGGGCCACGGTGAGCGCGAGGTTTGGAATCAGGTTTGGGCTGGAGTTAGGGTGTGTGTGAGCGTAGGGTATGTGTTCAGCCTCAAGCAACACCCCGTTTAAAGTAAGGGTTGAGAAGGGTTACAGCTACAGTTTGCGAGAGTTGGTACAACCTTAGGGTGGGCTTTAGCATGAGCGTGAGTATTGGGACACGTTCAGCTAGACGTTGAACAGCTTGGCGTTGTGAGGTAAAGATTACAGTGAGGGTTGAACAAATTGGCGTGGGGAATAGGGTGAGTCTGAACGTTGGGACAGGGTTCAGCCAAAGGCTTCCGTCAGGTTTAGATTGAGGATCCCACCAGGGATATGTAATATTTAGCTCGAGGAGAAGGTTTGGGTGGTTGGGCCGGTGATGGGGCGCTATGGGACAGGGATTGGGTTCTGCCTATAACCAGGTATACATTTAGGGTCAGGTCAGTGTTACAGCAATGGTTAACAAGACGGTGGGAATGAGGTTGCTGAGGTGGTTAGCGTGAGGATCAAGAATGGGACATTGTTCTGATTATGCCTACAGTCGGGTATATAGAAGGGTCGGTTCAGCATTCGGGCCACTCACCATGCGTGGTGGGCGAAAGGTTTTAGTGCGGTTTATGGTGAGGATGAGGGATGGCACAGGATTCGGGTTCTAGCGACAATCAGGTTGTGGACTGGGTCAGACCAGTGCTGGAGCCTGGGTTAGGAGATAGATGGAAATATTTGGAGTGAGAAGTAGGACGAGGTTGTAGTTTGGGATGTGTTCGGGCTCCGTATACAGCAAAGTTAGTAGTTAAGTTCGTGCCTGCGTTATTTCTAAGGTTAATTCAAAGGTTAGGACAATGCTGGGGTGGGCGTTAAGGTAAAGGGAGAGTGTGGGGACAGGGCTCTGGCTCCCTCTTCAGCCAGGCTTACAATTTGGATCACGTCTGTGATAGGGTCAATGTTAGCACGAGTGTTGGGACAACGTTGGAGTGGGAGACGGTGTGAGGCTGAGTGTTGGGATAGGGTTCAAAGTAAGATTTTAGTCAAGTTTAGATGTAAGCTCTGACCATTGTTGGGGCCATGGTGAGCGCGAGGGTTGGAATCAGGTTGGGGCTGAATTAGGGTGTGTGTGAGCATAAGGCATGTGTTCAGCCTCAAGTAACACCCCGTTTAGAGTAAGGGTTGAGAAGTGTTACAGCTACGGTTTGCGAGAGTATTGGTACAACCTTGGGGTAAGGTTTGGCATGAGGTGAGTGTTGGGACATGTTCAGCTAGACGTTGAACAGCTTGGCATTGTGAGGTAAAGATTACAGTGAGGGTTGAACAAATTAGCGTGGGGAATAGGGTGAGTCTGAACGTTGAGACAGGGTTCAGGAAAAGGCTTCCATCAGGTTTAGAATGAGGATCCCACCAGGGATACAGTAATGAATACCTCGAGGAAAAGGTTTGGTTGGAGGGGCCGGTGATGGGGCGCTATGGGACAGGGATTGTTTTCTGCCTATACCCAGGTATACATTTAGGGTCAGGTCCGAGTTAGAGCAACGGTTAACGGGTGTGTGGGAATGAGGTTGCTGAGGTGGTTATCGTGAGGACGAAGAATGGGACATTGTTCTGATTATGCCTACAACTAAGTGTATAGATTAGGGTCTGATTAGCCTTTGGGCAACTCACCATGCGTTGTGGGCGCAAGGTTTTAGTGCGGTTTATGGTGAGGATGAGGGATGGCACAGGATTCGGGTTCTAGTGACAGTCAGGTTTAGGACTGGGTCAGAACACTGCTGGAGCCAGGGTTAGCAGATAGATGGGAAAAAGTTGGAGTGGGAAGTAGGGCGTGGGTGTAGTTTGGGAATGTGTTCGGGCTCCCTCTACAGAAGGTTAGTAGTTAAGGTCGCGCCTGCGTTAGTGCTAAGGTTAGCGCGAAGGTTAGGACAATGCTGGGGTGGGCGTTAAGGTAAAGGGAGAATTTGGGGACAGGGCACGGTCTCTCTCTTCAGCCAGACTTAGAATTTGGATGACGTCCGTGATAGGGTCTACGTTAGCACGAGTGTTTGGACAACGTTGGATGGGGGACGGTGTGAGGCTGAATGTTGGGAAGGGTTCGGGGTAAGACTTCATTCAGGTTTAGATGTAAGATCCGACCAGTGTTGGGGCCACGGTGAGCGCGAGGGTTGGAATCAGGTTTGGGCTGGAGTTAGGCTGTGTGTGAGCGTAGGGTATGTGTTCAGCATCAAGCAACACCCCGTTTAAAGTAAGGGTTGAGAAGGGTTACAGCTACAGTTTGCGAGAGTTGGTACGACCTTAGGGTGGGCTTTAGCATGAGCGTGAGTATTGGGACACGTTCAGCTAGACGTTGAACAGCTTGGCGTTGTGAGGTAAAGATTACAGTGAGGGTTGAACAAATTGGCGTGGGGAATAGGGTGAGTCTGAACGTTGGGACAGGGTTCAGCCAAAGGCTTCCGTCAGGTTTAGATTGAGGATCCCACCAGGGATATGTAATATTTATCTCGAGGAGAAGGTTTGGGTGGTTGGGCCGGTGATGGGGCGCTATGGGACAGGGATTGGGTTCTGCCTATAACCAGGTATACATTTAGGGTCAGGTCAGTGTTACAGCAATGGTTAACAAGACGGTGGGAATGAGGTTGCTGAGGTGGTTAGCGTGAGGATCAAGAATGGGACATTGTTCTGATTATGCCTACAGTCGGGTATATAGAAGGGTCGGTTCAGCATTCGGGCCACTCACCATGCGTGGTGGGCGAAAGGTTTTAGTGCGGTTTATGGTGAGGATGAGGGATGGCACAGGATTCGGGTTCTAGCGACAATCAGGTTGTGGACTGGGTCAGACCAGTGCTGGAGCCTGGGTTAGGAGATAGATGGAAATATTTGGAGTGAGAAGTAGGACGAGGTTGTAGTTTGGGATGTGTTCGGGCTCCGTATACAGCAAAGTTAGTAGTTAAGTTCGTGCCTGCGTTATTTCTAAGGTTAATTCAAAGGTTAGGACAATGCTGGGGTGGGCGTTAAGGTAAAGGGAGAGTGTGGGGACAGGGCTCTGGCTCCCTCTTCAGCCAGGCTTACAATTTGGATCACGTCTGTGATAGGGTCAATGTTAGCACGAGTGTTGGGACAACGTTGGAGTGGGAGACGGTGTGAGGCTGAGTGTTGGGATAGGGTTCAAAGTAAGATTTTAGTCAAGTTTAGATGTAAGCTCTGACCATTGTTGGGGCCATGGTGAGCGCGAGGGTTGGAATCAGGTTGGGGCTGAATTAGGGTGTGTGTGAGCATAAGGCATGTGTTCAGCCTCAAGTAACACCCCGTTTAGAGTAAGGGTTGAGAAGTGTTACAGCTACGGTTTGCGAGAGTATTGGTACAACCTTGGGGTAAGGTTTGGCATGAGGTGAGTGTTGGGACATGTTCAGCTAGACGTTGAACAGCTTGGCATTGTGAGGTAAAGATTACAGTGAGGGTTGAACAAATTAGCGTGGGGAATAGGGTGAGTCTGAACGTTGAGACAGGGTTCAGGAAAAGGCTTCCATCAGGTTTAGAATGAGGATCCCACCAGGGATACAGTAATGAATACCTCGAGGAAAAGGTTTGGTTGGAGGGGCCGGTGATGGGGCGCTATGGGACAGGGATTGTTTTCTGCCTATACCCAGGTATACATTTAGGGTCAGGTCCGAGTTAGAGCAACGGTTAACGGGTGTGTGGGAATGAGGTTGCTGAGGTGGTTAGCGTGAGGACGAAGAATGGGACATTGTTCTGATTATGCCTACAACCAAGTGTATAGATTAGGGTCTGATTAGCCTTTGGGCAACTCACCATGCGTTGTGGGCGCAAGGTTTTAGTGCGGTTTATGGTGAGGATGAGGGATGGCACAGGATTCGGGTTCTAGTGACAGTCAGGTTTAGGACTGGGTCAGAACACTGCTGGAGCCAGGGTTAGCAGATAGATGGGAAAAAGTTGGAGTGGGAAGTAGGGCGTGGGTGTAGTTTGGGAATGTGTTCGGGCTCCCTCTACAGAAGGTTAGTAGTTAAGGTCGCGCCTGCGTTAGTGCTAAGGTTAGCGCGAAGGTTAGGACAATGCTGGGGTGGGCGTTAAGGTAAAGGGAGAATTTGGGGACAGGGCACGGTCTCTCTCTTCAGCCAGGCTTAGAATTTGGATGACGTCCGTGATAGGGTCTACGTTAGCACGAGTGTTTGGACAACGTTGGATGGGGGACGGTGTGAGGCTGAATGTTGGACAGGGTTCGGGGTAAGACTTCAGTCAGGTTTAGATGTAAGATCCGACCAGTGTTGGGGCCACGGTGAGCGCGACGGTTGGAATCAGGTTTGGGCTGGAGTTAGGGTGTGTGTGAGCGTAGGGTATGTGTTCAGCCTCAAGCAACACCCCGTTTAAAGTAAGGGTTGAGAAGGGTTACAGCTACAGTTTGCGAGAGTTGGTACAACCTTAGGGTGGGCTTTAGCATGAGCGTGAGTATTGGGACACGTTCAGCTAGACGTTGAACAGCTTGGCGTTGTGAGGTAAAGATTACAGTGAGGGTTGAACAAATTGGCGTGGGGAATAGGGTGAGTCTGAACGTTGGGACAGGGTTCAGCCAAAGGCTTCCGTCAGGTTTAGATTGAGGATCCCACCAGGGATATGTAATATTTATCTCGAGGAGAAGGTTTGGGTGGTTGGGCCGGTGATGGGGCGCTATGGGACAGGGATTGGGTTCTGCCTATAACCAGGTATACATTTAGGGTCAGGTCAGTGTTACAGCAATGGTTAACAAGACGGTGGGAATGAGGTTGCTGAGGTGGTTAGCGTGAGGATCAAGAATGGGACATTGTTCTGATTATGCCTACAGTCGGGTATATAGAAGGGTCGGTTCAGCATTCGGGCCACTCACCATGCGTGGTGGGCGAAAGGTTTTAGTGCGGTTTATGGTGAGGATGAGGGATGGCACAGGATTCGGGTTCTAGCGACAATCAGGTTGTGGACTGGGTCAGACCAGTGCTGGAGCCTGGGTTAGGAGATAGATGGAAATATTTGGAGTGGGAAGTAGGACGAGGTTGTAGTTTGGGATGTGTTCGGGCTTTGTATACAGCAAAGTTAGTAGTTAAGTTCGTGCCTGCGTTATTTCTAAGGTTAATTCAAAGGTTAGGACAATGCTGGGGTGGGCGTTAAGGTAAAGGGAGAGTGTGGGGACAGGGCTCTGGCTCCCTCTTCAGCCAGGCTTACAATTTGGATCACGTCTGTGATAGGGTCAATGTTAGCACGAGTGTTGGGACAACGTTGGAGTGGGAGACGGTGTGAGGCTGAGTTTTGGGACAGGGTTCAAAGTATGATTTCAGTCAAGTTTAGATGTAAGCTCTGACCATTGTTGGGGCCATGGCTAGCGCGAGGGGTAGAATCAGGTTGGGGCTGAATTAGGGTGTGTGTGAGCATCAAGCATGTGTTCAGCCTCAAGCAACACCCCGTTTAAAGTAAGGGTTGAGAAGTGTTACAGCTACGGTTTGCGAGAGTATTGGTACAACCTTGGGGTAAGGTTTGGCATGAGGGTTAGTGTTGGGAAATGTTCAGCTAGACGTTGAACAGCTTGGCGTTGTGAGGTAAAGATTACAGTGAGTGGTGAACAAATTAGCGTGGGGAATAGGGTGAGTCTGAACGTTGGGACAGGGTTCAGGCAAAGGCTTCCGTCAGGTTTAGATTGAGGATCCCACCAGGGATACGGTAATGATTAGCTCGAGAAGAAGGTTTGGTTGTTCGGGCCAGTGATGGGGCGCTATGGGACTGGGATTGGGTTCTGAATACACCCAGTAATACATTTAGGGTCTGGTCCATGTTAGAGCAACGGTTAACAACAGGGTGGGAATGAGGTTCCTGAGGTGGTTAGCATGAGGATAAAGAATGGGACATTGTTCTGATTATGCCTACAGCGAGGTATATAGATTAAGGCCGGTTCAGCGTCCGGCCACTCACCATGCGTTGTGGGCATAAGGTTGTAGTGCGGTTTATGGTGAGGATGAGGGATGGCACAGGATTCGGGTTCCAGCGACAATCAGGTTTTGGACTGGGTCAGACCAGTGCTGGAGCCAGGGTTAGCAGATAGATGGGAAAAAGTTGGAGAGGGAAGAAGGGCGTGGCTGAAGTTTGGGAATGTGTTCTGGCTCCGTCTACAGCAATATTGGTAGTTAAGGTCGCGCCTGCGTTAGTGCTAAGGTTAGCGCGAAGGGTAGGACAATGCTGGGGTGGGCGTTAAGGTAAAGGGAGACTGTGGGGACGGGGCTCGGGCTCCCTCTTCAGCCAGGCTTAGAATTCGGATCACGTCCGTGATAGGGTCAACGTTAGCACGAGTATTTGGACATCGTTGGAGTGGGGGACGGTGTGAGGCTGAGTGTTGGTACAGGGTTCGAGCTAAGATTTCAGTCAAGTTTAGATGTAAGATCCGACCATTGTTGGGGCCTCAGTGAGTGCGAGGGTTGGAATCAGATTTGGGCTGGAATTAGGGTGTGTGTGAGCATCAGGCATGTGTTCAGCCTCAAGCAACACCCCGTTTAGAGTAAGGGTTGAGACGGGTTACAGCTACGGTTTGCGAGAGTATTGGTACAACCGTGGGGTGGGGTTTGGCATGAGAGTGAGTGTTGGGACATATTCAGATAG
Organism: Rhinolophus hipposideros; assembly: GCF_964194185.1. Lineage (NCBI taxonomy): Eukaryota > Metazoa > Chordata > Mammalia > Chiroptera > Rhinolophidae > Rhinolophus > Rhinolophus hipposideros. The sequence continues at coordinate 80,844 of NW_027668946.1, read as the reverse complement.
ACGTTGAACAGCTTGGCGTTGTGAGGTAAAGATTACAGTGAGGGTTTAACAAATTAGCGTGGGGAATAGGGTGAGTCTGAACGTTACGACAGGGTTCCGGCAAAGGCTTCCGTCAGGTTTAGATTGAGGATCCCACCAGGGACACGGTAATAAATAGCTAGAGGAGAAGGTTTGGGTGGTGGGGCCGGTGTTGGAAAGCTTTGAGACTGGGATTGGGTTCTGCCTATACCCAGGTTTACATTTAGGGTCAGGTCCATGTTAGAGCAACGGTTAACGGGTGTGTGGGAATAAGGTTGCTGAGGTGGTTAGCGTGAGGATGAAGAATGGGACGTTGTTCTGATTATGCCTACAGCCAGGTATATAGATTAGGGTAGGTTCAGCTTTCAGGCCACTCACCATGCGTAGTGGGCGCAAGGTTGTAGTGCGGTTTATGTTGAGACTGAGGAATGGCATAGGATTCGGGTTCTAGCGACAGTCAGGTTTAGAACTGTGTCAGACCACTGCTGGTGTCAGGGTTAGCGGATAGATGGGAAGAAATTGGAGTGGGAAGTAGGTCGTGGGTAAAGTTTGGATATGTGTTCGGGCTCCGTTTACAGCAAGTCTGGTATTTAAGGTCGAGCCTGCGTTAGTGCTAAGGATAGTGCGAAGGTTAAGACAATGCTGGGGTGGGCGTTAAGGTAAAGGGAGAGTGTGGGGACAGGGCTCTGGCTCCCTCTTCAGCCAGGCTTATAATCCGGATCACGTCCGTGATAGTGTCAATGTTATCACAAGTGTTGGGACAACGTTTACTGGGAGACGGTGTGAGGCTGTGTGTTGGGACAAAGTTCTAGTAAGATTTCAGTCAAGTTTAGATGTAAGCTTTGACCATTGTTGAGGCCATGGTGAGCGCGAGGGTTGTAATCAGGTTGGGGCTGAATTAGTGTGTGTGTGAGCATAAGGCATGTGTTCAGCCTCAAGTAACACCCCGTTTAGAGTAAGGGTTGAGAAGTGTTACAGCTACGGTTTGCGAGAGTATTGGTACAACCTTGGGGTAAGGTTTGGCATGAGGTGAGTGTTGGGACATGTTCAGCTAGACGTTGAACAGCTTGGAGTTGTGAGGTAGATTACAGTGAGGGTTGAACAAATTAGCGTGGGAAATAGGGTGAGTCTGAACGTTGGGACAGGGTTCAGGAAAAGGCTTCCGTCAGGTTTAGATTGAGGATCCCTCCTGGGATACAGTAATGATTAGCTCGAGGAGAAGGTTTGGTTGGTGGGGCCGGTGATGGGGCGCTATGGGACAGGGATTGGGTTCTGCCTATACCCCGATGTACATTTAGGGTCAGGTCCGTGTTAGAGCAACGATTAAAGGGAGTGTGGGAATGAGGTTGCTGAGGTGGTTAGCGTGAGGATGAAGAATGGCACATTATTCTGATTATGCCTACAGTCGGGTATATAGAAGGGTCGGATCAGCATTCTGGCCACTCACCATGCGTGGTAGGTGCAAGGTTTTAGTGCGGTTTATGGTGAGGATGAGGGATGGCACAGGATTCGTGTTCTAGCGACAATCTGGTTGTGAACTGGGTCAGACCAGTGCTGGAGCCTGGGTTAGGAGATAGATGGAAAAAGTTGGAGTGGGAAGTAGGACGAGGGTGTAGTTTGGGAATGTGTTCGGGCTCCGTCTACAGCAAGGTTAGTAGTTAAGTTCGTGCCTGCGTTATTTCTAAGGTTAATTCGAAGGTTAGGACAATGCTGGGGTGGGCGTTAAGGTAAAGGGAGAGTGTGGGGACAGGGCTCTGGCTCCCTCTTCAGCCAGGCTTACAATTTGGATCACGTCTGTGATAGGGTCAATGTTAGCACGAGTGTTGGGACAACGTTGGAGTGGGAGACGGTGTGAGGCTGAGTGTTGGGACAGGGTTCAAAGCAAGATTTCAGTAAAGTTTAGATGTAAGCTCTGACCATTGTTGGGGCCATGGTGAGCGCGAGGGTTGGAATCAGGTTGGGGCTGAATTAGGGTGTGTGTGAGCATAAGGCATGTGTTCAGCCTCAAGTAACACCCCGTTTAGAGTAAGGGTTGAGAAGTGTTACAGCTACGGTTTGCGAGAGTATTGGTACAACCTTGGGGTAAGGTTTGGCATGAGGGTTAGTGTTGGGAAATGTTCCGCTAGACCTTGAACAGCTTGGCGTTGTGAGGTAAAGATTACAGTGAGGGTTGAACAAATTAGCGTGGGGAATAGGGTGAGTCTGAACGTTGGGACAGGGTTCCGGCAAAGGCTTCCGTCAGGTTTAGATTGAGGATCCCACCAGGGACACGGTAATAAATAGCTAGAGGAGAAGGTTTGGGTGGTCGGGCCGGTGATGGAAAGCTTTGGGACTGGGATTGGGTTCTGCCTATACCCAGGTTTACATTTAGGGTCAGGTCCGTGTTAGAGCAACGGTTAACGGGTGTGTGGGAATAAGGTTGCTGAGGTGGTTAGCGTGAGGATGAAGAATGGGACGTTGTTCTGATTATGCCTACAGCCAGGTATATAGATTAGGGTAGGTTCAGCTTTCGGGCCACTCACCATGCGTAGTGGGCGCAAGGTTGTAGTGCGGTTTATGGTGAGACTGAGGAATGGCATAGGATTCGGGTTCTAGCGACAGTCAGGTTTAGGACTGTGTCAGACCACTGCTGGTGTCAGGGTTAGCGGATAGATGGGAAGAAATTGGAGTGGGAAGTAGGTCGTGGGTAAAGTTTGGATATGTGTTCGGGCTCCGTTTACAGCAAGTCTGGTATTTAAGGTCGAGCCTGCGTTAGTGCTAAGGATAGTGCGAAGGTTAAGACAATGCTGGGGTGGGCGTTAAGGTAAAGGGAGAGTGTGGGGACAGGACTCTGGCTCCCTCTTCAGCCAGGCTTACAATCCGGATCACGTCCGTGATAGTGTCAATGTTATCACGAGTGTTGGGACAACGTTTAGTGGAAGACGTTGTGAGGTTGTGTGTTGGGACAGGGTTCTAGTAAGATATCAGTCAAGTTTAGATGTAAGCTTTGACCATTGTTGAGGCCATGGTGAGCGCGAGGGTTGTAATCAGGTTGGGGCTGAATTAGTGTGTGTGTGAGCATAAGGCATGTGTTCAGCCTCAAGTAACACCCCGTTTAGAGTAAGGGTTGAGAAGTGTTACAGCTACGGTTTGCGAGAGTATTGGTACAACGTTGGGGTAAGGTTTGGCATGAGGTGAGTGTTGGGACATGTTCCGCTAGACGTTGAACAGCTTGGCATTGTGAGGTAAAGATTACAGTGAGGGTTGAACAAATTAGCGTGGGGAATAGGGTGAGTCTGAACGTTGGGACAGGGTTCAGGAAAAGGCTTCCATCAGGTTTAGAATGAGGATCCCACCAGGGATACAGTAATGAATACCTCGAGGAAAAGGTTTGGTTGGAGGGGCCGGTGATGGGGCGCTATGGGACAGGGATTGTTTTCTGCCTATACCCAGGTATACATTTAGGGTCAGGTCCGAGTTAGAGCAACGGTTAACGGGTGTGTGGGAATGAGGTTGCTGAGGTGGTTAGCGTGAGGACGAAGAATGGGACATTGTTCTGATTATGCCTACAACCAAGTGTATAGATTAGGGTCTGGTTAGCCTTTGGGCAACTCACCATGCGTTGTGGGCACAAGGTTTTAGTGCGGTTTATGGTGAGGATGAGGGATGGCACAGATTCGGGTTCTAGCGACAGTCAGGTTTAGGACTGGGTCAGACCACTGCTGGAGTTAGGGTTAGCAGATAGATGGGAAAAAGTTGGAGTGGGAAGTAGGGCGGGGGTGTAGTTTGGGAATGTGTTCGGGCTCCCTCTACAGAAGGTTAGTAGTTAAGGTCGCGCCTGCGTTAGTGCTAAGGTTAGCGCGAAGGTTAGGACAATGCTGGGGTGGGCGTTAAGGTAAAGGGAGAATTTGGGGACAGGGCACGGTCTCTCTCTTCAGCCAGGCTTAGAATTTGGATGACGTCCGTGATAGGGTCTACGTTAGCACGAGTGTTTGGACAACGTTGGATGGGGGACGGTGTGAGGCTGAATGTTGGACAGGGTTCGGGGTAAGACTTCAGTCAGGTTTAGATGTAAGATCCGACCAGTGTTGGGGCCACGGTGAGCGCGAGGGTTGGAATCAGGTTTGGGCTGGAGTTAGGGTGTGTGTGAGCGTAGGGTATGTGTTCAGCCTCAAGCAACACCCCGTTTAAAGTAAGGGTTGAGAAGGGTTACAGCTAAAGTTTGCGAGAGTTGGTACAACCTTAGGGTGGGCTTTAGCATGAGCGTGAGTATTGGGACACGTTCAGCTAGACGTTGAACAGCTTGGCGTTGTGAGGTAAAGATTACAGTGAGGGTTGAACAAATTGGCTTGGGGAATAGGGTGAGTCTGAACGTTGGGACAGGGTTCAGCCAAAGGCTTCCGTCAGGTTTAGATTGAGGATCCCACCAGGGATATGTAATATTTAGCTCGAGGAGAAGGTTTGGGTGGTTGGGCCGGTGATGGGGCGCTATGGGACAGGGATTGGGTTCTGCCTATAACCAGGTATACATTTAGGGTCAGGTCAGTGTTACAGCAATGGTTAAGAAGACGGTGGGAATGAGGTTGCTGAGGTGGTTAGCGTGAGGATCAAGAATGGGACATTGTTCTGATTATGCCTACAGTCGGGTATATAGAAGGGTCGGTTCAGCATTCGGGCCACTCACCATGCGTGGTGGGCGAAAGGTTTTAGTGCGGTTTATGGTGAGGATGAGGGATGGCACAGGATTCGGGTTCTAGCGACAATCAGGTTGTGGACTGGGTCAGACCAGTGCTGGAGCCTGGGTTAGGAGATAGATGGAAAAATTTGGAGTGGGAAGTAAGACGAGGTTGTAGTTTGGGATGTGTTCGGGCTCCGTATACAGCAAAGTTAGTAGTTAAGTTCGTGCCTGCGTTATTTCTAAGGTTAATTCGAAGGTTAGGACAATGCTGGGGTGGGCGTTAAGGTAAAGGGAGAGTGTGGGGACAGGGCTCTGGCTCTCTCTTCAGCCAGACTTACAATTTGGATCACGTCTGTGATAGGGTCAATGTTAGCACGAGTGTTGGGACAACGTTGGAGTGGGAGACGGTGTGAGGCTGAGTGTTGGGACAGGGTTCAAAGTATGATTTCAGTCAAGTTTAGATGTAACCTCTTACCATTGTTGGGGCCATGGCTAGCGCGAGGGTTGGAATCAGGTTGGGGCTGAATTAGGGTGTGTGTGAGCATCAGGCATGTGTTCAGCCTCAAGCAACACCCCGTTATAGTAAGGGTTGAGAAGTGTTACAGCTACGGTTTGCGAGAGTATTGGTACAACCTTGGGGTAAGGTTTGGCATGAGGGTTAGTGTTGGGAAATGTTCAGCTAGACCTTGAACAGCTTGGCGTTGTGAAGTAAAGATTACAGTGAGGGTTGAACAAATTAGCGTGGGGAATAGGGTGAGTCTGAACGTTGGGACAGGGTTCAGGCAAAGGCTTCCGTCAGGTTTAGATTGAGGATCCCACCAGGGATACGGTAATGATTAGCTCGAGAAGAAGGTTTGGTTGTTCGGGCCAGTGATGGGGCGCTATGGGACAGGGATTGGGTTCTGAATACACCCAGTAATACATTTAGGGTCTGGTCCGTGTTAGAGCAACGGTTAACAACAGGGTGGGAATGAGGTTCCTGAGGTGGTTAGCATGAGGATAAAGAATGGGACATTGTTCTGATTATGCCTACAGCTAGGTATATAGATTAAGGCCGGTTCAGAATCGGGCCACTCACCATGCGTTGTGGGCATAAGGTTGTAGTGCGGTTTATGGTGAGGATGAGAGATGGCACAGGATTCGGGTTCTAGCGACAATCAGGTTTTGGACTGGGTCAGACCAGTGTTGGAGCCAGGGTTAGCAGATAGATGGGAAAAAGTTGGAGAGGGAAGTAGGGCGTGGCTGAAGTTTGGGAATGTGTTCTGGCTCCGTCTACAGCAATATTGGTAGTTAAGGTCGCGCCTGCGTTAGTGCTAAGGTTAGCGCGAAGGTTAGGACAATGCTGGGGTGGGCGTTAAGGTAAAGGGAGACTGTGGGGACGGGGCTCGGGCTCCCTCTTCAGCCAGGCTTAAAATTCGGATCACGTCCGTGATAGGGTCAACGTTAGCACGAGTATTTGGACATCGTTGGAGTGGGGGACGGTGTGAGGCTGAGTGTTGGTACAGGGTTCGAGCTAAGATTTCAGTCAGGTTTAGATGTAAGATCCGACCATTGTTGGGGCCTCGGTGAGCGCGAGGGTTGGAATCAGGTTTGGGCTGGAGTTAGGGTGTGTGTGAGCGTAGGGTATGTGTTCAGCCTCAAGCAACACCCCGTTTAAAGTAAGTGTTGAGAAGGGTTACAGCTACAGTTTGCGAGAGTTGGTACAACCTTGGGGTGGGCTTTAGCATGAGGGTGAGTATTGGGACACGTTCAGCTAGACGTTGAACAGCTTGGCGTTGAGAGGTAAAGATTACAGTGAGGGTTGAACAAATTGGCGTGGGGAATAGGTTGAGTCTGAACGTTGGGACAGGGTTCAGGCAAAGGCTTCCGTCAGGTTTAGATTGAGGATCCCACCAGGGATATGTAATATTTAGCTCGAGGAGAAGGTTTGGGTGGTTGGGCCGGTGATGGGGCGCTATGGGACAGGGATTGGGTTCTGCCTATACCCAGGTATACATTTACGGTCAGGTCCGTGTTACAGCAATGGTTAACAAGAAGGTGGGAATGAGGTTGCTGAGGGGGTTAGCGTGAGGATCAAGAATGGGACATTATTCTGATTATGCCTACAGTCGGGTATATAGAAGGGTCGGATCAGCATTCGGGCCACTCACCATGCGTGGTAGGTGCAAGGTTTTAGTGCGGTTTATGGTGAGGATGAGGGATGGCACAGGATTCGGGTTCTAGCGACAATCTGGTTGTGAACTGGGTCAGACCAGTGCTGGAGCCTGGGTTAGGAGATAGATGGAAAAAGTTGGAGTGGGAAGTAGGACGAGGGTGAAGTTTGGGAATGTGTTCGGGCTCCGTCTACAGCAAGGTTAGTAGTTAAGTTCGTGCCTGCGTTATTTCTAAGGTTAATTCGAAGGTTAGGACAATGCTGGGGTGGGCGTTAAGGTAAAGGGAGAGTGTGGGGACAGGGCTCTGGCTCCCTCTTCAGCCAGGCTTACAATTTGGATCACGTCTGTGATAGGGTCAATGTTAGCACGAGTGTTGGGACAACGTTGGAGTGGGAGACGGTGTGAGGCTGAGTGTTGGGACAGGGTTCAAAGTAAGATTTCAGTCAAGTTTAGATGTAAGCTCTGACCATTGTTGGGGCCATGGTGAGCGCGAGGGTTGGAATCAGGTTGGGGCTGAATTAGGGTGTGTGTGAGCATAAGGCATGTGTTCAGCCTCAAGTAACACCCCGTTTAGAGTAAGGGTTGAGAAGTGTTACAGCTACGGTTTGCGAGAGTATTGGTACAACCTTGGGGTAAGGTTTGGCATGAGGTGAGTGTTGGGACATGTTCAGCTAGACGTTGAACAGCTTGGCGTTGTGAGGTAAAGATTACAGTGAGGGTTGAACAAATTAGCGTGGGGAATAGGGTGAGTCTGAACGTTGGGACAGGGTTCAGGAAAAGGCTTCCATCAGGTTTAGAATGAGGATCCCACCAGGGATACAGTAATGAATACCTCGAGGAAAAGGTTCGGTTGGAGGGGCCGGTGATGGGTCGCTATGGGACAGGGATTGTTTTCTGCCTATACCCAGGTATACATTTAGGGTCAGGTCCGAGTTAGAGCAACGGTTAACGGGTGTGTGGGAATGAGGTTGCTGAGGTGGTTAGCGTGAGGATGAAGAATGGGACATTGTTCTGATTATGCCTACAACCAAGTGTATAGATTAGGGTCTGGTTAGCCTTTGGGCAACTCACCATGCGTTGTGGGCGCAAGGTTTTAGTGCGGTTTATGGTGAGGATGAGGGATGGCACAGGATTCGGGTTCTAGTGACAGTCAGGTTTAGGACTGGGTCAGACCACTGCTGGAGCCAGGGTTAGCAGATAGATGGGAAAAACTTGGAGTGGGAAGTAGGGCGTGGGTGTAGTTTGGGAATGTGTTCGGGCTCCCTCTACAGAAGGTTAGTAGTTAAGGTCGCGCCTGCGTTAGTGCTAAGGTTAGCGCGAAGGTTAGGACAATGCTGGGGTGGGCGTTAAGGTAAAGGGAGAATTTGGGGACAGGGCACGGTCTCTCTCTTCAGCCAGGCTTAGAATTTGGATGACGTCCGTGATAGGGTCTACGTTAGCACGAGTGTTTGGACAACGTTGGATGGGGGACGGTGTGAGGCTGAATGTTGGACAGGGTTCGGGGTAAGACTTCAGTCAGGTTTAGATGTAAGATCCGACCAGTGTTGGGGCCACGGTGAGCGCGAGGGTTGGAATCAGGTTTGGGCTGGAGTTAGGGTGTGTGTGAGCGTAGGGTATGTGTTCAGCCTCAAGCAACACCCCGTTTAAAGTAAGGGTTGAGAAGGGTTACAGCTAAAGTTTGCGAGAGTTGGTACAACCTTAGGGTGGGCTTTAGCATGAGCGTGAGTATTGGGACACGTTCAGCTAGACGTTGAACAGCTTGGCGTTGTGAGGTAAAGATTACAGTGAGGGTTGAACAAATTGGCGTGGGGAATAGGGTGAGTCTGAACGTTGGGACAGGGTTCAGCCAAAGGCTTCCGTCAGGTTTAGATTGAGGATCCCAACAGGGATATGTAATATTTAGCTCGAGGAGAAGGTTTGGGTGGTTGGGCCGGTGATGGGGCGCTATGGGACAGGGATTGGGTTCTGCCTATAACCAGGTATACATTTACGGTCAGGTCCGTGTTACAGCAATGGTTAACAAGAAGGTGGGAATGAGGTTGCTGAGGGGGTTAGCGTGAGGATCAAGAATGGGACATTATTCTGATTATGCCTACAGTCGGGTATATAGAAGGGTCGGATCAGCATTCGGGCCACTCACCATGCGTGGTAGGTGCAAGGTTTTAGTGCGGTTTATGGTGAGGATGAGGGATGGCACAGGATTCGGGTTCTAGCGACAATCAGGTTGTGGACTGGGTCAGACCAGTGCTGGAGCCTGGGTTAGGAGATAGATGGAAATATTTGGAGTGGGAAGTAGGACGAGGTTGTAGTTTGGGATGTGTTCGGGCTCCGTATACAGCAAAGTTAGTAGTTAAGTTCGTGCCTGCGTTATTTCTAAGGTTAATTCGAAGGTTAGGACAATGCTGGGGTGGGCGTTAAGGTAAAGGGAGAGTGTGGGGACAGGGCTCTGGCTCTCTCTTCAGCCAGACTTACAATTTAGATCACGTCTGTGATAGGGTCAATGTTAGCACGAGTGTTGGGACAACGTTGGAGTGGGAGACGGTGTGAGGCTGAGTGTTGGGACAGAGTTCAAAGTATGATTTCAGTCAAGTTTAGATGTAAGCTCTGACCATTGTTGGGGCCATGGCTAGCGCGAGGGTTGGAATCAGGTTGGGGCTGAATTAGGGTGTGTGTGAGCATCAGGCATGTGTTCAGCCTCAAGCAACACCCCGTTATAGTAAGGGTTGAGAAGTGTTACAGCTACGGTTTGCGAGAGTATTGGTACAAACTTGGGGTAAGGTTTGGCATGAGGGTTAGTGTTGGGAAATGTTCAGCTAGACGTTGAACAGCTTGGCGTTGTGAGGTAAAGATTACAGTGAGGGTTGCACAAATTAGCGTGGGGAATAGGGTGAGTCTGAACGTTGGGACAGGGTTCAGGCAAAGGCTTCCGTCAGGTTTAGATTGAGGATCCCACCAGGGATACGGTAATGATTAGCTCGAGAAGAAGGTTTGGTTGGTGGGGCCAGTGATGGGGCGCTATGGGACAGGGATTGGGTTCTGACTACACCCAGTAATACCTTTAGGGTCTGGTCCGTGTTAGAGCAACGGTTAACAACAGGGTGGGAATGAGGTTCCTGAGGTGGTTAGCGTGAGGACGAACAATGGGACATTGTTCTGATTATGCCTACAGCCAGGTATATAGATTAAGGCCGGTTCAGCGTTCGGGCCACTCACCATGCGTTGTGGGCATAAGGTTGTAGTGCGGTTTATGGTGAGGATGAGTGATGGCACAGGATTTGGGTTCTAGCGACAATCAGGTTTTGGAATGGGTCAGACCAGTGCTGGAGCCAGGGTTAGCAGATAGATGGGAAAAAGTTGGAGTTGGGAAGTAGGGCGTGGCTGAAGTTTGGGAATGTGTTCGGGCTCCGTCTACAGCAATATTGGTAGTTAAGGTCGCGCCTGCGTTAGTGCTCAGCTTAGCGCGAAGGTTAGGACAATGCTGGGGTGGGCGTTAAGGTAAACAGAGACTGTGGGGACGGGGCTCGTGCTCCCTCTTCAGCCAGGCTTAGAATTCGGATCACGTCCGTGATAGGGTCAACGTTAGCACGAGTATTTGGACATCGTTGGAGTGGGGACGGTGTGAGGCTGAGTGTTGGTACAGGGTTCGAGCTAAGATTTCAGTCAAGTTTAGGTGTAACATCCGACCAATCTTGGGGCCTCGGTGAGCGCGAGGATTGGAATCAGGTTTGGGCTGGAATTAGGGTGTGTGTGAGCATCAGGCATGTGTTCAGCCTCAAGCAACATCCCGTTTAGAGTAAGGTTTGAGAAGGGTTACAGCTACGGTTTGCGAGAGTATTGGTACAACCGTGGGGTGGGGTTTGGCATGAGAGTGAGTGTTGGGACATATTCAGATAGACGTTGAACAGCTTGGCGTTGTGAGGTAAAGATTACAGTGAGGGTTTAACAAATTAGCGTGGGGAATTGGGTGAGTCTGAACGTTGGGACAGGGTTCAGGCAAAGGCTTCCGTCAGGTTTAGATTGAGGATCCCACCAGGGATATGTAATATTTAGCTCGAGGAGAAGGTTTGGGTGGTCGGGCCGGTGATGGAAAGCTTTGGGACTGGGATTGGGTTCTGCCTATACCCAGGTTTACATTTAGGGTCAGGTCCGTGTTAGAGCAACGGTTAACGGGTGTGTGGGAATAAGGTTGCTGAGGTGGTTAGCGTGAGGATGAAGAATGGGACGTTGTTCTGATTATGCCTACAGCCAGGTATATAGATTAGGGTAGGTTCAGCTTTCGGGCCACTCACCATGCGTAGTGGGCGCAAGGTTGTAGTGCGGTTTATGGTGAGACTGAGGAATGGCATAGGATTCGGGTTCTAGCGACAGTCAGGTTTAGGACTGTGTCAGACCACTGCTGGTGTCAGGGTTAGCGGATAGATGGGAAGAAATTGGAGTGGGAAGTAGGTCGTGGGTAAAGTTTGGATATGTGTTCGGGCTCCGTTTACAGCAAGTCTGGTATTTAAGGTCGAGCCTGCGTTAGTGCTAAGGATAGTGCGAAGGTTAAGACAATGCTGGGGTGGGCGTTAAGGTAAAGGGAGAGTGTGGGGACAGGACTCTGGCTCCCTCTTCAGCCAGGCTTACAATCCGGATCACGTCCGTGATAGTGTCAATGTTATCACGAGTGTTGGGACAACGTTTAGTGGAAGACGTTGTGAGGTTGTGTGTTGGGACAGGGTTCTAGTAAGATTTCAGTCAAGTTTAGATGTAAGCTTTGACCATTGTTGAGGCCATGGTGAGCGCGAGGGTTGTAATCAGGTTGGGGCTGAATTAGTGTGTGTGTGAGCATAAGGCATGTGTTCAGCCTCAAGTAACACCCCGTTTAGAGTAAGGGTTGAGAAGTGTTACAGCTACGGTTTGCGAGAGTATTGGTACAACGTTGGGGTAAGGTTTGGCATGAGGTGAGTGTTGGGACATGTTCCGCTAGACGTTGAACAGCTTGGCATTGTGAGGTAAAGATTACAGTGAGGGTTGAACAAATTAGCGTGGGGAATAGGGTGAGTCTGAACGTTGGGACAGGGTTCAGGAAAAGGCTTCCATCAGGTTTAGAATGAGGATCCCACCAGGGATACAGTAATGAATACCTCGAGGAAAAGGTTTGGTTGGAGGGGCCGGTGATGGGGCGCTATGGGACAGGGATTGTTTTCTGCCTATACCCAGGTATACATTTAGGGTCAGGTCCGAGTTAGAGCAACGGTTAACGGGTGTGTGGGAATGAGGTTGCTGAGGTGGTTAGCGTGAGGACGAAGAATGGGACATTGTTCTGATTATGCCTACAACCAAGTGTATAGATTAGGGTCTGGTTAGCCTTTGGGCAACTCACCATGCGTTGTGGGCGCAAGGTTTTAGTGCGGTTTATGGTGAGGATGAGGGATGGCACAGATTCGGGTTCTAGCGACAGTCAGGTTTAGGACTGGGTCAGACCACTGCTGGAGTTAGGGTTAGCAGATAGATGGGAAAAAGTTGGAGTGGGAAGTAGGGCGGGGGTGTAGTTTGGGAATGTGTTCGGGCTCCCTCTACAGAAGGTTAGTAGTTAAGGTCGCGCCTGCGTTAGTGCTAAGGTTAGCGCGAAGGTTAGGACAATGCTGGGGTGGGCGTTAAGGTAAAGGGAGAATTTGGGGACAGGGCACGGTCTCTCTCTTCAGCCAGGCTTAGAATTTGGATGACGTCCGTGATAGGGTCTACGTTAGCACGAGTGTTTGGACAACGTTGGATGGGGGACGGTGTGAGGCTGAATGTTGGACAGGGTTCGGGGTAAGACTTCAGTCAGGTTTAGATGTAAGATCCGACCAGTGTTGGGGCCACGGTGAGCGCGAGGGTTGGAATCAGGTTTGGGCTGGAGTTAGGGTGTGTGTGAGCGTAGGGTATGTGTTCAGCCTCAAGCAACACCCCGTTTAAAGTAAGGGTTGAGAAGGGTTACAGCTAAAGTTTGCGAGAGTTGGTACAACCTTAGGGTGGGCTTTAGCATGAGCGTGAGTATTGGGACACGTTCAGCTAGACGTTGAACAGCTTGGCGTTGTGAGGTAAAGATTACAGTGAGGGTTGAACAAATTGGCTTGGGGAATAGGGTGAGTCTGAACGTTGGGACAGGGTTCAGCCAAAGGCTTCCGTCAGGTTTACATTGAGGATCCCACCAGGGATATGTAATATTTAGCTCGAGGAGAAGGTTTGGGTGGTTGGGCCGGTGATGGGGCGCTATGGGACAGGGATTGGGTTCTGCCTATAACCAGGTATACATTTAGGGTCAGGTCAGTGTTACAGCAATGGTTAACAAGACGGTGGGAATGAGGTTGCTGAGGTGGTTAGCGTGAGGATCAAGAATGGGACATTGTTCTGATTATGCCTACAGTCGGGTATATAGAAGGGTCGGTTCAGCATTCGGGCCACTCACCATGCGTGGTGGGCGAAAGGTTTTAGTGCGGTTTATGGTGAGGATGAGGGATGGCACAGGATTCGGGTTCTAGCGACAATCAGGTTGTGGACTGGGTCAGACCAGTGCTGGAGCCTGGGTTAGGAGATAGATGGAAAAATTTGGAGTGGGAAGTAAGACGAGGTTGTAGTTTGGGATGTGTTCGGGCTCCGTATACAGCAAAGTTAGTAGTTAAGTTCGTGCCTGCGTTATTTCTAAGGTTAATTCGAAGGTTAGGACAATGCTGGGGTGGGCGTTAAGGTAAAGGGAGAGTGTGGGGACAGGGCTCTGGCTCTCTCTTCAGCCAGACTTACAATTTGGATCACGTCTGTGATAGGGTCAATGTTAGCACGAGTGTTGGGACAACGTTGGAGTGGGAGACGGTGTGAGGCTGAGTGTTGGGACAGGGTTCAAAGTATGATTTCAGTCAAGTTTAGATGTAAGCTCTTACCATTGTTGGGGCCATGGCTAGCGCGAGGGTTGGAATCAGGTTGGGGCTGAATTAGGGTGTGTGTGAGCATCAGGCATGTGTTCAGCCTCAAGCAACACCCCGTTATAGTAAGGGTTGAGAAGTGTTACAGCTACGGTTTGCGAGAGTATTGGTACAACCTTGGGGTAAGGTTTGGCATGAGGGTTAGTGTTGGGAAATGTTCAGCTAGACCTTGAACAGCTTGGCGTTGTGAAGTAAAGATTACAGTGAGGGTTGAACAAATTAGCGTGGGGAATAGGGTGAGTCTGAACGTTGGGACAGGGTTTAGGCAAAGGCTTCCGTCAGGTTTAGATTGAGGATCCCACCAGGGATACGGTAATGATTAGCTCGAGAAGAAGGTTTGGTTGTTCGGGCCAGTGATGGGGCGCTATGGGACAGGGATTGGGTTCTGAATACACCCAGTAATACATTTAGGGTCTGGTCCGTGTTAGAGCAACGGTTAACAACAGGGTGGGAATGAGGTTCCTGAGGTGGTTAGCATGAGGATAAAGAATGGGACATTGTTCTGATTATGCCTACAGCTAGGTATATAGATTAAGGCCGGTTCAGAATCGGGCCACTCACCATGCGTTGTGGGCATAAGGTTGTAGTGCGGTTTATGGTGAGGATGAGAGATGGCACAGGATTCGGGTTCTAGCGACAATCAGGTTTTGGACTGGGTCAGACCAGTGTTGGAGCCAGGGTTAGCAGATAGATGGGAAAAAGTTGGAGAGGGAAGTAGGGCGTGGCTGAAGTTTGGGAATGTGTTCTGGCTCCGTCTACAGCAATATTGGTAGTTAAGGTCGCGCCTGCGTTAGTGCTAAGGTTAGCGCGAAGGTTAGGACAATGCTGGGGTGGGCGTTAAGGTAAAGGGAGACTGTGGGGACGGGGCTCGGGCTCCCTCTTCAGCCAGGCTTAAAATTCGGATCACGTCCGTGATAGGGTCAACGTTAGCACGAGTATTTGGACATCGTTGGAGTGGGGGACGGTGTGAGGCTGAGTGTTGGTACAGGGTTCGAGCTAAGATTTCAGTCAGGTTTAGATGTAAGATCCGACCATTGTTGGGGCCTCGGTGAGCGCGAGGGTTGGAATCAGATTTGGGCTGGAATTAGGGTGTGTGTGAGCATCAGGCATGTGTTCAGCCTCAAGCAACACCCCGTTTAGAGTAAGGGTTGAGACGGGTTACAGCTACGGTTTGCGAGAGTATTGGTACAACCGTGGGGTGGGGTTTGGCATGAGAGTGAGTGTTGGGACATATTCAGATAGACGTTGAACAGCTTGGCGTTGTGAGGTAAAGATTACAGTGAGGGTTTAACAAATTAGCGTGGGGAATAGGGTGAGTCTGAACGTTGGGACAGGGTTCCGGCAAAGGCTTCCGTCAGGTTTAGATTGAGGATCCCACCAGGGACACGGTAATAAATAGCTAGAGGAGAAGGTTTGGGTGGTCGGGCCGGTGATGGAAAGCTTTGGGACTGGGATTGGGTTCTGCCTATACCCAGGTTTACATTTAGGGTCAGGTCCGTGTTAGAGCAACGGTTAACGGGTGTGTGGGAATAAGGTTGCTGAGGTGGTTAGCGTGAGGATGAAGAATGGGACGTTGTTCTGATTATGCCTACAGCCAGGTATATAGATTAGGGTAGGTTCAGCTTTCGGGCCACTCACCATGCGTAGTGGGCGCAAGGTTGTAGTGCGGTTTATGGTGAGACTGAGGAATGGCATAGGATTCGGGTTCTAGCGACAGTCAGGTTTAGGACTGTGTCAGACCACTGCTGGTGTCAGGGTTAGCGGATAGATGGGAAGAAATTGGAGTGGGAAGTAGGTCGTGGGTAAAGTTTGGATATGTGTTCGGGCTCCGTTTACAGCAAGTCTGGTATTTAAGGTCGAGCCTGCGTTAGTGCTAAGGATAGTGCGAAGGTTAAGACAATGCTGGGGTGGGCGTTAAGGTAAAGGGAGAGTGTGGGGACAGGACTCTGGCTCCCTCTTCAGCCAGGCTTACAATCCGGATCACGTCCGTGATAGTGTCAATGTTATCACGAGTGTTGGGACAACGTTTAGTGGAAGACGTTGTGAGGTTGTGTGTTGGGACAGGGTTCTAGTAAGATTTCAGTCAAGTTTAGATGTAAGCTTTGACCATTGTTGAGGCCATGGTGAGCGCGAGGGTTGTAATCAGCTTGGGGCTGAATTAGTGTGTGTGTGAGCACAAGGCATGTGTTCAGCCTCAAGTAACACCCCGTTTAGAGTAAGGGTTGAGAAGTGTTACAGCTACGGTTTGCGAGAGTATTGGTACAACGTTGGGGTAAGGTTTGGCATGAGGTGAGTGTTGGGACATGTTCAGCTAGACGTTGAACAGCTTGGCGTTGTGAGGTAAAGATTACAGTGAGGGTTGAACAAATTAGCGTGGGGAATAGGGTGAGTCTGAACGTTGGGACAGGGTTCAGGAAAAGGCTTCCATCAGGTTTAGAATGAGGATCCCACCAGGGATACAGTAATGAATACCTCGAGGAAAAGGTTTGGTTGGAGGGGCCGGTGATGGGGCGCTATGGGACAGGGATTGTTTTCTGCCTATACCCAGGTATACATTTAGGGTCAGGTCCGAGTTAGAGCAACGGTTAACGGGTGTGTGGGAATGAGGTTGCTGAGGTGGTTAGCGTGAGGACGAAGAATGGGACATTGTTCTGATTATGCCTACAACCAAGTGTATAGATTAGGGTCTGGTTAGCCTTTGGGCAACTCACCATGCGTTGTGGGCGCAAGGTTTTAGTGCGGTTTATGGTGAGGATGAGGGATGGCACAGGATTCGGGTTCTAGCGACAGTCAGGTTTAGGACTGGGTCAGACCACTGCTGGAGCCAGGGTTAGCAGATAGATGGGAAAAAGTTGGAGTGCGAAGTAGGGCGTGGGTGTAGTTTGGGAATGTGTTCGGGCTCCCTCTACAGAAGGTTAGTAGTTAAGGTCGCGCCTGCGTTAGTGCTAAGGTTAGCGCGAAGGTTAGGACAATGCTGGGGTGGGCTTTAAGGTAAAGGGAGAATTTGGGGACAGGGCTCGGGCTCCCTCTTCAGCCAGGCTTAGAATTTGTATCACATCCGTGATAGGGTCTACGTTAGCACAAGTGTTTGGACAACGTTGCAGTTGGGGACGGTGTGAGGCTGAAGTTGGGACAGGGTTCGGGGTAAGACTTCAGTCAGGTTTAGATGTAAGATCCGAGCAGTGTTGGGGCCACGGTGAGCGCGAGGGTTGTAATCAGGTTTGGGCTGGAGTTAGGGTGTGTGTGAGCGTAGGGTATGTGTTCAGCCTCAAGCAACACCCCGTTTAAAGTAAGTGTTGAGAAGGGTTACAGCTACAGTTTGCGAGAGTTGGTACAACCTTGGGGTGGGCTTTAGCATGAGGGTGAGTATTGGGACACGTTCAGCTAGACGTTGAACAGCTTGGCGTTGAGAGGTAAAGATTACAGTGAGGGTTGAACAAATTGGCGTGGGGAATAGGTTGAGTCTGAACGTTGGGACAGGGTTCAGGCAAAGGCTTCCGTCAGGTTTAGATTGAGGATCCCACCAGGGATATGTAATATTTAGCTCGAGGAGAAGGTTTGGGTGGTTGGGCCGGTGATGGGGCGCTATGGGACAGGGATTGGGTTCTGCCTATACCCAGGTATACATTTACGGTCAGGTCCGTGTTACAGCAATGGTTAACAAGAAGGTGGGAATGAGGTTGCTGAGGGGGTTAGCGTGAGGATCAAGAATGGGACATTATTCTGATTATGCCTACAGTCGGGTATATAGAAGGGTCGGATCAGCATTCGGGCCACTCACCATGCGTGGTAGGTGCAAGGTTTTAGTGCGGTTTATGGTGAGGATGAGGGATGGCACAGGATTCGGGTTCTAGCGACAATCTGGTTGTGAACTGGGTCAGACCAGTGCTGGAGCCTGGGTTAGGAGATAGATGGAAAAAGTTGGAGTGGGAAGTAGGACGAGGGTGAAGTTTGGGAATGTGTTCGGGCTCCGTCTACAGCAAGGTTAGTAGTTAAGTTCGTGCCTGCGTTATTTCTAAGGTTAATTCGAAGGTTAGGACAATGCTGGGGTGGGCGTTAAGGTAAAGGGAGAGTGTGGGGACAGGGCTCTGGCTCCCTCTTCAGCCAGGCTTACAATTTGGATCACGTCTGTGATAGGGTCAATGTTAGCACGAGTGTTGGGACAACGTTGGAGTGGGAGACGGTGTGAGGCTGAGTGTTGGGACAGGGTTCAAAGTAAGATTTCAGTCAAGTTTAGATGTAAGCTCTGACCATTGTTGGGGCCATGGTGAGCGCGAGGGTTCGAATCAGGTTGGGGCTGAATTAGGGTGTGTGTGAGCATAAGGCATGTGTTCAGCCTCAAGTAACACCCCGTTTAGAGTAAGGGTTGAGAAGTGTTACAGCTACGGTTTGCGAGAGTATTGGTACAACCTTGGGGTAAGGTTTGGCATGAGGTGAGTGTTGGGACATGTTCAGCTAGACGTTGAACAGCTTGGCATTGTGAGGTAAAGATTACAGTGAGGGTTGAACAAATTAGCGTGGGGAATAGGGTGAGTCTGAACGTTGGGACAGGGTTCAGGAAAAGGCTTCCATCAGGTTTAGAATGAGGATCCCACCAGGGATACAGTAATGAATACCTCGAGGAAAAGGTTCGGTTGGAGGGGCCGGTGATGGGTCGCTATGGGACAGGGATTGTTTTTTGCCTATACCCAGGTATACATTTAGGGTCAGGTCCGAGTTAGAGCAACGGTTAACGGGTGTGTGGGAATGAGGTTGCTGAGGTGGTTAGCGTGAGGACGAAGAATGGGACATTGTTCTGATTATGCCTACAACCAAGTGTATAGATTAGGGTCTGATTAGCCTTTGGGCAACTCACCATGCGTTGTGGGCGCAAGGTTTTAGTGCGGTTTATGGTGAGGATGAGGGATGGCACAGGATTCGGGTTCTAGTGACAGTCAGGTTTAGGACTGGGTCAGACCACTGCTGGAGCCAGGGTTAGCAGATAGATGGGAAAAACTTGGAGTGGGAAGTAGGGCGTGGGTGTAGTTTGGGAATGTGTTCGGGCTCCCTCTACAGAAGGTTAGTAGTTAAGGTCGCGCCTGCGTTAGTGCTAAGGTTAGCGCGAAGGTTAGGACAATGCTGGGGTGGGCGTTAAGGTAAAGGGAGAATTTGGGGACAGGGCACGGTCTCTCTCTTCAGCCAGGCTTAGAATTTGGATGACGTCCGTGATAGGGTCTACGTTAGCACGAGTGTTTGGACAACGTTGGATGGGGGACGGTGTGAGGCTGAATGTTGGACAGGGTTCGGGGTAAGACATCAGTCAGGTTTAGATGTAAGATCCGACCAGTGTTGGGGCCACGGTGAGCGCGAGGGTTGGAATCAGGTTTGGGCTGGAGTTAGGGTGTGTGTGAGCGTAGGGTATGTGTTCAGCCTCAAGCAACACCCCGTTTAAAGTAAGGGTTGAGAAGGGTTACAGCTAAAGTTTGCGAGAGTTGGTACAACCTTAGGGTGGGCTTTAGCATGAGCGTGAGTATTGGGACACGTTCAGCTAGACGTTGAACAGCTTGGCGTTGTGAGGTAAAGATTACAGTGAGGGTTGAACAAATTGGCGTGGGGAATAGGGTGAGTCTGAACGTTGGGACAGGGTTCAGCCAAAGGCTTCCGTCAGGTTTAGATTGAGGATCCCAACAGGGATATGTAATATTTAGCTCGAGGAGAAGGTTTGGGTGGTTGGGCCGGTGATGGGGCGCTATGGGACAGGGATTGGGTTCTGCCTATAACCAGGTATACATTTACGGTCAGGTCCGTGTTACAGCAATGGTTAACAAGAAGGTGGGAATGAGGTTGCTGAGGGGGTTAGCGTGAGGATCAAGAATGGGACATTATTCTGATTATGCCTACAGTCGGGTATATAGAAGGGTCGGATCAGCATTCGGGCCACTCACCATGCGTGGTAGGTGCAAGGTTTTAGTGCGGTTTATGGTGAGGATGAGGGATGGCACAGGATTCGGGTTCTAGCGACAATCAGGTTGTGGACTGGGTCAGACCAGTGCTGGAGCCTGGGTTAGGAGATAGATGGAAATATTTGGAGTGGGAAGTAGGACGAGGTTGTAGTTTGGGATGTGTTCGGGCTCCGTATACAGCAAAGTTAGTAGTTAAGTTCGTGCCTGCGTTATTTCTAAGGTTAATTCGAAGGTTAGGACAATGCTGGGGTGGGCGTTAAGGTAAAGGGAGAGTGTGGGGACAGGGCTCTGGCTCTCTCTTCAGCCAGACTTACAATTTAGATCACGTCTGTGATAGGGTCAATGTTAGCACGAGTGTTGGGACAACGTTGGAGTGGGAGACGGTGTGAGGCTGAGTGTTGGGACAGAGTTCAAAGTATGATTTCAGTCAAGTTTAGATGTAAGCTCTGACCATTGTTGGGGCCATGGCTAGCGCGAGGGTTGGAATCAGGTTGGGGCTGAATTAGGGTGTGTGTGAGCATCAGGCATGTGTTCAGCCTCAAGCAACACCCCGTTATAGTAAGGGTTGAGAAGTGTTACAGCTACGGTTTGCGAGAGTATTGGTACAAACTTGGGGTAAGGTTTGGCATGAGGGTTAGTGTTGGGAAATGTTCAGCTAGACGTTGAACAGCTTGGCGTTGTGAGGTAAAGATTACAGTGAGGGTTGCACAAATTAGCGTGGGGAATAGGGTGAGTCTGAACGTTGGGACAGGGTTCAGGCAAAGGCTTCCGTCAGGTTTAGATTGAGGATCCCACCAGGGATACGGTAATGATTAGCTCGAGAAGAAGGTTTGGTTGGTGGGGCCAGTGATGGGGCGCTATGGGACAGGGATTGGGTTCTGACTACACCCAGTAATACATTTAGGGTCTGGTCCGTGTTAGAGCAACGGTTAACAACAGGGTGGGAATGAGGTTCCTGAGGTGGTTAGCGTGAGGACGAACAATGGGACATTGTTCTGATTATGCCTACAGCCAGGTATATAGATTAAGGCCGGTTCAGCGTTCGGGCCACTCACCATGCGTTGTGGGCATAAGGTTGTAGTGCGGTTTATGGTGAGGATGAGTGATGGCACAGGATTTGGGTTCTAGCGACAATCAGGTTTTGGAATGGGTCAGACCAGTGCTGGAGCCAGGGTTAGCAGATAGATGGGAAAAAGTTGGAGTTGGGAAGTAGGGCGTGGCTGAAGTTTGGGAATGTGTTCGGGCTCCGTCTACAGCAATATTGGTAGTTAAGGTCGCGCCTGCGTTAGTGCTCAGCTTAGCGCGAAGGTTAGGACAATGCTGGGGTGGGCGTTAAGGTAAACGGAGACTGTGGGGACGGGGCTCGTGCTCCCTCTTCAGCCAGGCTTAGAATTCGGATCACGTCCGTGATAGGGTCAACGTTAGCACGAGTATTTGGACATCGTTGGAGTGGGGACGGTGTGAGGCTGAGTGTTGGTACAGGGTTCGAGCTAAGATTTCAGTCAAGTTTAGGTGTAACATCCGACCAATCTTGGGGCCTCGGTGAGCGCGAGGATTGGAATCAGGTTTGGGCTGGAATTAGGGTGTGTGTGAGCATCAGGCATGTGTTCAGCCTCAAGCAACATCCCGTTTAGAGTAAGGTTTGAGAAGGGTTACAGCTACGGTTTGCGAGAGTATTGGTACAACCGTGGGGTGGGGTTTGGCATGAGAGTGAGTGTTGGGACATATTCAGATAGACGTTGAACAGCTTGGCGTTGTGAGGTAAAGATTACAGTGAGGGTTTAACAAATTAGCGTGGGGAATTGGGTGAGTCTGAACGTTGGGACAGGGTTCAGGCAAAGGCTTCCGTCAGGTTTAGATTGAGGATCCCACCAGGGATATGTAATATTTAGCTCGAGGAGAAGGTTTGGGTGGTCGGGCCGGTGATGGAAAGCTTTGGGACTGGGATTGGGTTCTGCCTATACCCAGGTTTACATTTAGGGTCAGGTCCGTGTTAGAGCAACGGTTAACGGGTGTGTGGGAATAAGGTTGCTGAGGTGGTTAGCGTGAGGATGAAGAATGGGACGTTGTTCTGATTATGCCTACAGCCAGGTATATAGATTAGGGTAGGTTCAGCTTTCGGGCCACTCACCATGCGTAGTGGGCGCAAGGTTGTAGTGCGGTTTATGGTGAGACTGAGGAATGGCATAGGATTCGGGTTCTAGCGACAGTCAGGTTTAGGACTGTGTCAGACCACTGCTGGTGTCAGGGTTAGCGGATAGATGGGAAGAAATTGGAGTGGGAAGTAGGTCGTGGGTAAAGTTTGGATATGTGTTCGGGCTCCGTTTACAGCAAGTCTGGTATTTAAGGTCGAGCCTGCGTTAGTGCTAAGGATAGTGCGAAGGTTAAGACAATGCTGGGGTGGGCGTTAAGGTAAAGGGAGAGTGTGGGGACAGGACTCTGGCTCCCTCTTCAGCCAGGCTTACAATCCGGATCACGTCCGTGATAGTGTCAATGTTATCACGAGTGTTGGGACAACGTTTAGTGGAAGACGTTGTGAGGTTGTGTGTTGGGACAGGGTTCTAGTAAGATTTCAGTCAAGTTTAGATGTAAGCTTTGACCATTGTTGAGGCCATGGTGAGCGCGAGGGTTGTAATCAGGTTGGGGCTGAATTAGTGTGTGTGTGAGCATAAGGCATGTGTTCAGCCTCAAGTAACACCCCGTTTAGAGTAAGGGTTGAGAAGTGTTACAGCTACGGTTTGCGAGAGTATTGGTACAACGTTGGGGTAAGGTTTGGCATGAGGTGAGTGTTGGGACATGTTCCGCTAGACGTTGAACAGCTTGGCATTGTGAGGTAAAGATTACAGTGAGGGTTGAACAAATTAGCGTGGGGAATAGGGTGAGTCTGAACGTTGGGACAGGGTTCAGGAAAAGGCTTCCATCAGGTTTAGAATGAGGATCCCACCAGGGATACAGTAATGAATACCTCGAGGAAAAGGTTTGGTTGGAGGGGCCGGTGATGGGGCGCTATGGGACAGGGATTGTTTTCTGCCTATACCCAGGTATACATTTAGGGTCAGGTCCGAGTTAGAGCAACGGTTAACGGGTGTGTGGGAATGAGGTTGCTGAGGTGGTTAGCGTGAGGACGAAGAATGGGACATTGTTCTGATTATGCCTACAACCAAGTGTATAGATTAGGGTCTGGTTAGCCTTTGGGCAACTCACCATGCGTTGTGGGCGCAAGGTTTTAGTGCGGTTTATGGTGAGGATGAGGGATGGCACAGATTCGGGTTCTAGCGACAGTCAGGTTTAGGACTGGGTCAGACCACTGCTGGAGTTAGGGTTAGCAGATAGATGGGAAAAAGTTGGAGTGGGAAGTAGGGCGGGGGTGTAGTTTGGGAATGTGTTCGGGCTCCCTCTACAGAAGGTTAGTAGTTAAGGTCGCGCCTGCGTTAGTGCTAAGGTTAGCGCGAAGGTTAGGACAATGCTGGGGTGGGCGTTAAGGTAAAGGGAGAATTTGGGGACAGGGCACGGTCTCTCTCTTCAGCCAGGCTTAGAATTTGGATGACGTCCGTGATAGGGTCTACGTTAGCACGAGTGTTTGGACAACGTTGGATGGGGGACGGTGTGAGGCTGAATGTTGGACAGGGTTCGGGGTAAGACTTCAGTCAGGTTTAGATGTAAGATCCGACCAGTGTTGGGGCCACGGTGAGCGCGAGGGTTGGAATCAGGTTTGGGCTGGAGTTAGGGTGTGTGTGAGCGTAGGGTATGTGTTCAGCCTCAAGCAACACCCCGTTTAAAGTAAGGGTTGAGAAGGGTTACAGCTAAAGTTTGCGAGAGTTGGTACAACCTTAGGGTGGGCTTTAGCATGAGCGTGAGTATTGGGACACGTTCAGCTAGACGTTGAACAGCTTGGCGTTGTGAGGTAAAGATTACAGTGAGGGTTGAACAAATTGGCTTGGGGAATAGGGTGAGTCTGAACGTTGGGACAGGGTTCAGCCAAAGGCTTCCGTCAGGTTTAGATTGAGGATCCCACCAGGGATATGTAATATTTAGCTCGAGGAGAAGGTTTGGGTGGTTGGGCCGGTGATGGGGCGCTATGGGACAGGGATTGGGTTCTGCCTATAACCAGGTATACATTTAGGGTCAGGTCAGTGTTACAGCAATGGTTAACAAGACGGTGGGAATGAGGTTGCTGAGGTGGTTAGCGTGAGGATCAAGAATGGGACATTGTTCTGATTATGCCTACAGTCGGGTATATAGAAGGGTCGGTTCAGCATTCGGGCCACTCACCATGCGTGGTGGGCGAAAGGTTTTAGTGCGGTTTATGGTGAGGATGAGGGATGGCACAGGATTCGGGTTCTAGCGACAATCAGGTTGTGGACTGGGTCAGACCAGTGCTGGAGCCTGGGTTAGGAGATAGATGGAAAAATTTGGAGTGGGAAGTAAGACGAGGTTGTAGTTTGGGATGTGTTCGGGCTCCGTATACAGCAAAGTTAGTAGTTAAGTTCGTGCCTGCGTTATTTCTAAGGTTAATTCGAAGGTTAGGACAATGCTGGGGTGGGCGTTAAGGTAAAGGGAGAGTGTGGGGACAGGGCTCTGGCTCTCTCTTCAGCCAGACTTACAATTTGGATCACGTCTGTGATAGGGTCAATGTTAGCACGAGTGTTGGGACAACGTTGGAGTGGGAGACGGTGTGAGGCTGAGTGTTGGGACAGGGTTCAAAGTATGATTTCAGTCAAGTTTAGATGTAACCTCTTACCATTGTTGGGGCCATGGCTAGCGCGAGGGTTGGAATCAGGTTGGGGCTGAATTAGGGTGTGTGTGAGCATCAGGCATGTGTTCAGCCTCAAGCAACACCCCGTTATAGTAAGGGTTGAGAAGTGTTACAGCTACGGTTTGCGAGAGTATTGGTACAACCTTGGGGTAAGGTTTGGCATGAGGGTTAGTGTTGGGAAATGTTCAGCTAGACCTTGAACAGCTTGGCGTTGTGAAGTAAAGATTACAGTGAGGGTTGAACAAATTAGCGTGGGGAATAGGGTGAGTCTGAACGTTGGGACAGGGTTCAGGCAAAGGCTTCCGTCAGGTTTAGATTGAGGATCCCACCAGGGATACGGTAATGATTAGCTCGAGAAGAAGGTTTGGTTGTTCGGGCCAGTGATGGGGCGCTATGGGACAGGGATTGGGTTCTGAATACACCCAGTAATACATTTAGGGTCTGGTCCGTGTTAGAGCAACGGTTAACAACAGGGTGGGAATGAGGTTCCTGAGGTGGTTAGCATGAGGATAAAGAATGGGACATTGTTCTGATTATGCCTACAGCTAGGTATATAGATTAAGGCCGGTTCAGAATCGGGCCACTCACCATGCGTTGTGGGCATAAGGTTGTAGTGCGGTTTATGGTGAGGATGAGAGATGGCACAGGATTCGGGTTCTAGCGACAATCAGGTTTTGGACTGGGTCAGACCAGTGTTGGAGCCAGGGTTATCAGATAGATGGGAAAAAGTTGGAGAGGGAAGTAGGGCGTGGCTGAAGTTTGGGAATGTGTTCTGGCTCCGTCTACAGCAATATTGGTAGTTAAGGTCGCGCCTGCGTTAGTGCTAAGGTTAGCGCGAAGGTTAGGACAATGCTGGGGTGGGCGTTAAGGTAAAGGGAGACTGTGGGGACGGGGCTCGGGCTCCCTCTTCAGCCAGGCTTAAAATTCGGATCACGTCCGTGATAGGGTCAACGTTAGCACGAGTATTTGGACATCGTTGGAGTGGGGGACGGTGTGAGGCTGAGTGTTGGTACAGGGTTCGAGCTAAGATTTCAGTCAGGTTTAGATGTAAGATCCGACCATTGTTGGGGCCTCGGTGAGCGCGAGGGTTGGAATCAGATTTGGGCTGGAATTAGGGTGTGTGTGAGCATCAGGCATGTGTTCAGCCTCAAGCAACACCCCGTTTAGAGTAAGGGTTGAGACGGGTTACAGCTACGGTTTGCGAGAGTATTGGTACAACCGTGGGGTGGGGTTTGGCATGAGAGTGAGTGTTGGGACATATTCAGATAGACGTTGAACAGCTTGGCGTTGTGAGGTAAAGATTACAGTGAGGGTTTAACAAATTAGCGTGGGGAATAGGGTGAGTCTGAACGTTGGGACAGGGTTCCGGCAAAGGCTTCCGTCAGGTTTAGATTGAGGATCCCACCAGGGACACGGTAATAAATAGCTAGAGGAGAAGGTTTGGGTGGTCGGGCCGGTGATGGAAAGCTTTGGGACTGGGATTGGGTTCTGCCTATACCCAGGTTTACATTTAGGGTCAGGTCCGTGTTAGAGCAACGGTTAACGGGTGTGTGGGAATAAGGTTGCTGAGGTGGTTAGCGTGAGGATGAAGAATGGGACGTTGTTCTGATTATGCCTACAGCCAGGTATATAGATTAGGGTAGGTTCAGCTTTCGGGCCACTCACCATGCGTAGTGGGCGCAAGGTTGTAGTGCGGTTTATGGTGAGACTGAGGAATGGCATAGGATTCGGGTTCTAGCGACAGTCAGGTTTAGGACTGTGTCAGACCACTGCTGGTGTCAGGGTTAGCGGATAGATGGGAAGAAATTGGAGTGGGAAGTAGGTCGTGGGTAAAGTTTGGATATGTGTTCGGGCTCCGTTTACAGCAAGTCTGGTATTTAAGGTCGAGCCTGCGTTAGTGCTAAGGATAGTGCGAAGGTTAAGACAATGCTGGGGTGGGCGTTAAGGTAAAGGGAGAGTGTGGGGACAGGACTCTGGCTCCCTCTTCAGCCAGGCTTACAATCCGGATCACGTCCGTGATAGTGTCAATGTTATCACGAGTGTTGGGACAACGTTTAGTGGAAGACGTTGTGAGGTTGTGTGTTGGGACAGGGTTCTAGTAAGATTTCAGTCAAGTTTAGATGTAAGCTTTGACCATTGTTGAGGCCATGGTGAGCGCGAGGGTTGTAATCAGGTTGGGGCTGAATTAGTGTGTGTGTGAGCATAAGGCATGTGTTCAGCCTCAAGTAACACCCCGTTTAGAGTAAGGGTTGAGAAGTGTTACAGCTACGGTTTGCGAGAGTATTGGTACAACGTTGGGGTAAGGTTTGGCATGAGGTGAGTGTTGGGACATGTTCCGCTAGACGTTGAACAGCTTGGCATTGTGAGGTAAAGATTACAGTGAGGGTTGAACAAATTAGCGTGGGGAATAGGGTGAGTCTGAACGTTGGGACAGGGTTCAGGAAAAGGCTTCCATCAGGTTTAGAATGAGGATCCCACCAGGGATACAGTAATGAATACCTCGAGGAAAAGGTTTGGTTGGAGGGGCCGGTGATGGCGCGCTATGGGACAGGGATTGTTTTCTGCCTATACCCAGGTATACATTTAGGGTCAGGTCCGAGTTAGAGCAACGGTTAACGGGTGTGTGGGAATGAGGTTGCTGAGGTGGTTAGCGTGAGGACGAAGAATGGGACATTGTTCTGATTATGCCTACAACCAAGTGTATAGATTAGGGTCTGGTTAGCCTTTGGGCAACTCACCATGCGTTGTGGGCGCAAGGTTTTAGTGCGGTTTATGGTGAGGATGAGGGATGGCACAGATTCGGGTTCTAGCGACAGTCAGGTTTAGGACTGGGTCAGACCACTGCTGGAGTTAGGGTTAGCAGATAGATGGGAAAAAGTTGGAGTGGGAAGTAGGGCAGGGGTGTAGTTTGGGAATGTGTTCGGGCTCCCTCTACAGAAGGTTAGTAGTTAAGGTCGCGCCTGCGTTAGTGCTAAGGTTAGCGCGAAGGTTAGGACAATGCTGGGGTGGGCGTTAAGGTAAAGGGAGAATTTGGGGACAGGGCACGGTCTCTCTCTTCAGCCAGGCTTAGAATTTGGATGACGTCCGTGATAGGGTCTACGTTAGCACGAGTGTTTGGACAACGTTGGATGGGGGACGGTGTGAGGCTGAATGTTGGACAGGGTTCGGGGTAAGACTTCAGTCAGGTTTAGATGTAAGATCCGACCAGTGTTGGGGCCACGGTGAGCGCGAGGGTTGGAATCAGGTTTGGGCTGGAGTTAGGGTGTGTGTGAGCGTAGGGTATGTGTTCAGCCTCAAGCAACACCCCGTTTAAAGTAAGGGTTGAGAAGGGTTACAGCTAAAGTTTGCGAGAGTTGGTACAACCTTAGGGTGGGCTTTAGCATGAGCGTGAGTATTGGGACACGTTCAGCTAGACGTTGAACAGCTTGGCGTTGTGAGGTAAAGATTACAGTGAGGGTTGAACAAATTGGCTTGGGGAATAGGGTGAGTCTGAACGTTGGGACAGGGTTCAGCCAAAGGCTTCCGTCAGGTTTAGATTGAGGATCCCACCAGGGATATGTAATATTTAGCTCGAGGAGAAGGTTTGGGTGGTTGGGCCGGTGATGGGGCGCTATGGGACAGGGATTGGGTTCTGCCTATAACCAGGTATACATTTAGGGTCAGGTCAGTGTTACAGCAATGGTTAACAAGACGGTGGGAATGAGGTTGCTGAGGTGGTTAGCGTGAGGATCAAGAATGGGACATTGTTCTGATTATGCCTACAGTCGGGTATATAGAAGGGTCGGTTCAGCATTCGGGCCACTCACCATGCGTGGTGGGCGAAAGGTTTTAGTGCGGTTTATGGTGAGGATGAGGGATGGCACAGGATTCGGGTTCTAGCGACAATCAGGTTGTGGACTGGGTCAGACCAGTGCTGGAGCCTGGGTTAGGAGATAGATGGAAAAATTTGGAGTGGGAAGTAAGACGAGGTTGTAGTTTGGGATGTGTTCGGGCTCCGTATACAGCAAAGTTAGTAGTTAAGTTCGTGCCTGCGTTATTTCTAAGGTTAATTCGAAGGTTAGGACAATGCTGGGGTGGGCGTTAAGGTAAAGGGAGAGTGTGGGGACAGGGCTCTGGCTCTCTCTTCAGCCAGACTTACAATTTGGATCACGTCTGTGATAGGGTCAATGTTAGCACGAGTGTTGGGACAACGTTGGAGTGGGAGACGGTGTGAGGCTGAGTGTTGGGACAGGGTTCAAAGTATGATTTCAGTCAAGTTTAGATGTAACCTCTTACCATTGTTGGGGCCATGGCTAGCGCGAGGGTTGGAATCAGGTTGGGGCTGAATTAGGGTGTGTGTGAGCATCAGGCATGTGTTCAGCCTCAAGCAACACCCCGTTATAGTAAGGGTTGAGAAGTGTTACAGCTACGGTTTGCGAGAGTATTGGTACAACCTTGGGGTAAGGTTTGGCATGAGGGTTAGTGTTGGGAAATGTTCAGCTAGACCTTGAACAGCTTGGCGTTGTGAAGTAAAGATTACAGTGAGGGTTGAACAAATTAGCGTGGGGAATAGGGTGAGTCTGAACGTTGGGACAGGGTTCAGGCAAAGGCTTCCGTCAGGTTTAGATTGAGGATCCCACCAGGGATACGGTAATGATTAGCTCGAGAAGAAGGTTTGGTTGTTCGGGCCAGTGATGGGGCGCTATGGGACAGGGATTGGGTTCTGAATACACCCAGTAATACATTTAGGGTCTGGTCCGTGTTAGAGCAACGGTTAACAACAGGGTGGGAATGAGGTTCCTGAGGTGGTTAGCATGAGGATAAAGAATGGGACATTGTTCTGATTATGCCTACAGCTAGGTATATAGATTAAGGCCGGTTCAGAATCGGGCCACTCACCATGCGTTGTGGGCATAAGGTTGTAGTGCGGTTTATGGTGAGGATGAGAGATGGCACAGGATTCGGGTTCTAGCGACAATCAGGTTTTGGACTGGGTCAGACCAGTGTTGGAGCCAGGGTTATCAGATAGATGGGAAAAAGTTGGAGAGGGAAGTAGGGCGTGGCTGAAGTTTGGGAATGTGTTCTGGCTCCGTCTACAGCAATATTGGTAGTTAAGGTCGCGCCTGCGTTAGTGCTAAGGTTAGCGCGAAGGTTAGGACAATGCTGGGGTGGGCGTTAAGGTAAAGGGAGACTGTGGGGACGGGGCTCGGGCTCCCTCTTCAGCCAGGCTTAAAATTCGGATCACGTCCGTGATAGGGTCAACGTTAGCACGAGTATTTGGACATCGTTGGAGTGGGGGACGGTGTGAGGCTGAGTGTTGGTACAGGGTTCGAGCTAAGATTTCAGTCAGGTTTAGATGTAAGATCCGACCATTGTTGGGGCCATGGTGAGCGCGAGGGTTGGAATCAGATTTGGGCTGGAATTAGGGTGTGTGTGAGCATCAGGCATGAGTTCAGCCTCAAGCAACACCCCGTTTAGAGTAAGGGTTGAGACGGGTTACAGCTACGGTTTGCGAGAGTATTTGTACAACCGTGGGGTGGGGTTTGGCATGAGAGTGAGTGTTGGGACATATTCAGATAGACGTTGAACAGCTTGGCGTTGTGAGGTAAAGATTACAGTGAGGGTTTAACAAATTAGCGTGGGGAATAGGGTGAGTCTGAACGTTGGGACAGGGTTCCGGCAAAGGCTTCCGTCAGGTTTAGATTGAGGATCCCACCAGGGACACGGTAATAAATAGCTAGAGGAGAAGGTTTGGGTGGTGGGGCCGGTGATGGAAAGCTTTGGGACTGGGATTGGGTTCTGCCTATACCCAGGTTTACATTTAGGGTCAGGTCCGTGTTAGAGCAACGGTTAACGGGTGTGTGGGAATAAGGTTGCTGAGGTGGTTAGCGTGAGGATGAAGAATGGGACGTTGTTCTGATTATGCCTACATCCAGGTATATAGATTAGGGTAGGTTCAGCTTTCGGGCCACTCACCATGCGTAGTGGGCGCAAGGTTGTAGTGCGGTTTATGGTGAGACTGAGGAATGGCATAGGATTCGGGTTCTAGCGACAGTCAGGTTTAGGACTGTGTCAGACCACTGCTGGTGTCAGGGTTAGCGGATAGATGGGAAGAAATTGGAGTGGGAAGTAGGTCGTGGGTAAAGTTTGGATATGTGTTCGGGCTCCGTTTACAGCAAGTCTGGTATTTAAGGTCGAGCCTGCGTTAGTGCTAAGGATAGTGCGAAGGTTAAGACAATGCTGGGGTGGGCGTTAAGGTAAAGGGAGAGTGTGGGGACAGGACTCTGGCTCCCTCTTCAGCCAGGCTTACAATCCGGATCACGTCCGTGATAGTGTCAATGTTATCACGAGTGTTGGGACAACGTTTAGTGGAAGACGTTGTGAGGTTGTGTGTTGGGACAGGGTTCTAGTAAGATTTCAGTCAAGTTTAGATGTAAGCTTTGACCATTGTTGAGGCCATGGTGAGCGCGAGGGTTGTAATCAGCTTGGGGCTGAATTAGTGTGTGTGTGAGCACAAGGCATGTGTTCAGCCTCAAGTAACACCCCGTTTAGAGTAAGGGTTGAGAAGTGTTACAGCTACGGTTTGCGAGAGTATTGGTACAACGTTGGGGTAAGGTTTGGCATGAGGTGAGTGTTGGGACATGTTCAGCTAGACGTTGAACAGCTTGGCGTTGTGAGGTAAAGATTACAGTGAGGGTTGAACAAATTAGCGTGGGGAATAGGGTGAGTCTGAACGTTGGGACAGGGTTCAGGAAAAGGCTTCCATCAGGTTTAGAATGAGGATCCCACCAGGGATACAGTAATGAATACCTCGAGGAAAAGGTTTGGTTGGAGGGGCCGGTGATGGGGCGCTATGGGACAGGGATTGTTTTCTGCCTATACCCAGGTATACATTTAGGGTCAGGTCCGAGTTAGAGCAACGGTTAACGGGTGTGTGGGAATGAGGTTGCTGAGGTGGTTAGCGTGAGGACGAAGAATGGGACATTGTTCTGATTATGCCTACAACCAAGTGTATAGATTAGGGTCTGGTTAGCCTTTGGGCAACACACCATGCGTTGTGGGCGCAAGGTTTTAGTGCGGTTTATGGTGAGGATGAGGGATGGCACAGGATTCGGGTTCTAGCGACAGTCAGGTTTAGGACTGGGTCAGACCACTGCTGGAGCCAGGGTTAGCAGATAGATGGGAAAAAGTTGGAGTGCGAAGTAGGGCGTGGGTGTAGTTTGGGAATGTGTTCGGCCTCCCTCTACAGAAGGTTAGTAGTTAAGGTCGCGCCTGCGTTAGTGCTAAGGTTAGCGCGAAGGTTAGGACAATGCTGGGGTGGGCTTTAAGGTAAAGGGAGAATTTGGGGACAGGGCTCGGGCTCCCTCTTCAGCCAGGCTTAGAATTTGTATCACATCCGTGATAGGGTCTACGTTAGCACGAGTGTTTGGACAACGTTGCAGTTGGGGACGGTGTGAGGCTGAAGTTGGGACAGGGTTCGGGGTAAGACTTCAGTCAGGTTTAGATGTAAGATCCGAGCAGTGTTGGGGCCACGGTGAGCGCGAGGGTTGTAATCAGGTTTGGGCTGGAGTTAGGGTGTGTGTGAGCGTAGGGTATGTGTTCAGCCTCAATCAACACCCCGTTTAAAGTAAGTGTTGAGAAGGGTTACAGCTACAGTTTGCGAGAGTTGGTACAACCTTGGGGTGGGCTTTAGCATGAGGGTGAGTATTGGGACACGTTCAGCTAGACGTTGAACAGCTTGGCGTTGAGAGGTAAAGATTACAGTGAGGGTTGAACAAATTGGCGTGGGGAATAGGTTGAGTCTGAACGTTGGGACAGGGTTCAGGCAAAGGCTTCCGTCAGGTTTAGATTGAGGATCCCACCAGGGATATGTAATATTTAGCTCGAGGAGAAGGTTTGGGTGGTTGGGCCGGTGATGGGGCGCTATGGGACAGGGATTGGGTTCTGCCTATACCCAGGTATACATTTACGGTCAGGTCCGTGTTACAGCAATGGTTAACAAGAAGGTGGGAATGAGGTTGCTGAGGGGGTTAGCGTGAGGATCAAGAATGGGACATTATTCTGATTATGCCTACAGTCGGGTATATAGAAGGGTCGGATCAGCATTCGGGCCACTCACCATGCGTGGTAGGTGCAAGGTTTTAGTGCGGTTTATGGTGAGGATGAGGGATGGCACAGGATTCGGGTTCTAGCGACAATCTGGTTGTGAACTGGGTCAGACCAGTTCTGGAGCCTGGGTTAGGAGATAGATGGAAAAATTTGGAGTGGGAAGTAGGACGAGGGTGTAGTTTGGGAATGTGTTCGGGCTCCGTCTACAGCAAGGTTAGTAGTTAAGTTCGTGCCTGCGTTATTTCTAAGGTTAATTCGAAGGTTAGGACAATGCTGGGGTGGGCGTTAAGTTAAAGGGAGAGTGTGGGGACAGGGCTCTGGCTCCCTCTTCAGCCAGGCTTACAATTTGGATCACGTCTGTGATAGGGTCAATGTTAGCACGAGTGTTGGGACAACGTTGGAGTGGGAGACGGTGTGAGGCTGAGTGTTGGGACAGGGTTCAAAGTAAGATTTCAGTCAAGTTTAGATGTAAGCTCTGACCATTGTTGGGGCCATGGTGAGCGCGAGGGTTGGAATCAGGTTGGGGCTGAATTAGGGTGTGTGTGAGCATAAGGCATGTGTTCAGCCTCAAGTAACACCCCGTTTAGAGTAAGGGTTGAGAAGTGTTACAGCTACGGTTTGCGAGAGTATTGGTACAACCTTGGGGTAAGGTTTGGCATGAGGTGAGTGTTGGGACATGTTCAGCTAGACGTTGAACAGCTTGGCATTGTGAGGTAAAGATTACAGTGAGGGTTGAACAAATTAGCGTGGGGAATAGGGTGAGTCTGAACGTTGGGACAGGGTTCAGGAAAAGGCTTCCATCAGGTTTAGAATGAGGATCCCACCAGGGATACAGTAATGAATACCTCGAGGAAAAGGTTCGGTTGGAGGGGCCGGTGATGGGTCGCTATGGGACAGGGATTGTTTTCTGCCTATACCCAGGTATACATTTAGGGTCAGGTCCGAGTTAGAGCAACGGTTAACGGGTGTGTGGGAATGAGGTTGCTGAGGTGGTTAGCGTGAGGACGAAGAATGGGACATTGTTCTGATTATGCCTACAACCAAGTGTATAGATTAGGGTCTGATTAGCCTTTGGGCAACTCACCATGCGTTGTGGGCGCAAGGTTTTAGTGCGGTTTATGGTGAGGATGAGGGATGGCACAGGATTCGGGTTCTAGTGACAGTCAGGTTTAGGACTGGGTCAGACCACTGCTGGAGCCAGGGTTAGCAGATAGATGGGAAAAAGTTGGAGTGGGAAGTAGGGCGTGGGTGTAGTTTGGGAATGTGTTCGGGCTCCCTCTACAGAAGGTTAGTAGTTAAGGTCGCGCCTGCGTTAGTGCTAAGGTTAGCGCGAAGGTTAGGACAATGCTGGGGTGGGCGTTAAGGTAAAGGGAGAATTTGGGGACAGGGCACGGTCTCTCTCTTCAGCCAGGCTTAGAATTTGGATGACGTCCGTGATAGGGTCTACGTTAGCACGAGTGTTTGGACAACGTTGGATGGGGGACGGTGTGAGGCTGAATGTTGGACAGGGTTCGGGGTAAGACATCAGTCAGGTTTAGATGTAAGATCCGACCAGTGTTGGGGCCACGGTGAGCGCGAGGGTTGGAATCAGGTTTGGGCTGGAGTTAGGGTGTGTGTGAGCGTAGGGTATGTGTTCAGCCTCAAGCAACACCCCGTTTAAAGTAAGGGTTGAGAAGGGTTACAGCTAAAGTTTGCGAGAGTTGGTACAACCTTAGGGTGGGCTTTAGCATGAGCGTGAGTATTGGGACACGTTCAGCTAGACGTTGAACAGCTTGGCGTTGTGAGGTAAAGATTACAGTGAGGGTTGAACAAATTGGCGTGGGGAATAGGGTGAGTCTGAACGTTGGGACAGGGTTCAGCCAAAGGCTTCCGTCAGGTTTAGATTGAGGATCCCAACAGGGATATGTAATATTTAGCTCGAGGAGAAGGTTTGGGTGGTTGGGCCGGTGATGGGGCGCTATGGGACAGGGATTGGGTTCTGCCTATAATCAGGTATACATTTACGGTCAGGTCCGTGTTACAGCAATGGTTAACAAGAAGGTGGGAATGAGGTTGCTGAGGGGGTTAGCGTGAGGATCAAGAATGGGACATTATTCTGATTATGCCTACAGTCGGGTATATAGAAGGGTCGGATCAGCATTCGGGCCACTCACCATGCGTGGTAGGTGCAAGGTTTTAGTGCGGTTTATGGTGAGGATGAGGGATGGCACAGGATTCGGGTTCTAGCGACAATCAGGTTGTGGACTGGGTCAGACCAGTGCTGGAGCCTGGGTTAGGAGATAGATGGAAATATTTGGAGTGGGAAGTAGGACGAGGTTGTAGTTTGGGATGTGTTCGGGCTCCGTATACAGCAAAGTTAGTAGTTAAGTTCGTGCCTGCGTTATTTCTAAGGTTAATTCGAAGGTTAGGACAATGCTGGGGTGGGCGTTAAGGTAAAGGGAGAGTGTGGGGACAGGGCTCTGGCTCTCTCTTCAGCCAGACTTACAATTTGGATCACGTCTGTGATAGGGTCAATGTTAGCACGAGTGTTGGGACAACGTTGGAGTGGGAGACGGTGTGAGGCTGAGTGTTGGGACAGAGTTCAAAGTATGATTTCAGTCAAGTTTAGATGTAAGCTCTGACCATTGTTGGGGCCATGGCTAGCGCGAGGGTTGGAATCAGGTTGGGGCTGAATTAGGGTGTGTGTGAGCATCAGGCATGTGTTCAGCCTCAAGCAACACCCCGTTATAGTAAGGGTTGAGAAGTGTTACAGCTACGGTTTGCGAGAGTATTGGTACAAACTTGGGGTAAGGTTTGGCATGAGGGTTAGTGTTGGGAAATGTTCAGCTAGACGTTGAACAGCTTGGCGTTGTGAGGTAAAGATTACAGTGAGGGTTGCACAAATTAGCGTGGGGAATAGGGTGAGTCTGAACGTTGGGACAGGGTTCAGGCAAAGGCTTCCGTCAGGTTTAGATTGAGGATCCCACCAGGGATACGGTAATGATTAGCTCGAGAAGAAGGTTTGGTTGGTGGGGCCAGTGATGGGGCGCTATGGGACAAGGATTGGGTTCTGACTACACCCAGTAATACATTTAGGGTCTGGTCCGTGTTAGAGCAACGGTTAACAACAGGGTGGGAATGAGGTTCCTGAGGTGGTTAGCGTGAGGACGAACAATGGGACATTGTTCTGATTATGCCTACAGCCAGGTATATAGATTAAGGCCGGTTCAGCGTTCGGGCCACTCACCATGCGTTGTGGGCATAAGGTTGTAGTGCGGTTTATGGTGAGGATGAGTGATGGCACAGGATTTGGGTTCTAGCGACAATCAGGTTTTGGAATGGGTCAGACCAGTGCTGGAGCCAGGGTTAGCAGATAGATGGGAAAAAGTTGGAGTTGGGAAGTAGGGCGTGGCTGAAGTTTGGGAATGTGTTCGGGCTCCGTCTACAGCAATATTGGTAGTTAAGGTCGCGCCTGCGTTAGTGCTCAGCTTAGCGCGAAGGTTAGGACAATGCTGGGGTGGGCGTTAAGGTAAACGGAGACTGTGGGGACGGGGCTCGTGCTCCCTCTTCAGCCAGGCTTAGAATTCGGATCACGTCCGTGATAGGGTCAACGTTAGCACGAGTATTTGGACATCGTTGGAGTGGGGACGGTGTGAGGCTGAGTGTTGGTACAGAGTTCGAGCTAAGATTTCAGTCAAGTTTAGGTGTAACATCCGACCAATCTTGGGGCCTCGGTGAGCGCGAGGATTGGAATCAGGTTTGGGCTGGAATTAGGGTGTGTGTGAGCATCAGGCATGTGTTCAGCCTCAAGCAACATCCCGTTTAGAGTAAGGTTTGAGAAGGGTTACAGCTACGGTTTGCGAGAGTATTGGTACAACCGTGGGGTGGGGTTTGGCATGAGAGTGAGTGTTGGGACATATTCAGATAGACGTTGAACAGCTTGGCGTTGTGAGGTAAAGATTACAGTGAGGGTTTAACAAATTAGCGTGGGGAATTGGGTGAGTCTGAACGTTGGGACAGGGTTCAGGCAAAGGCTTCCGTCAGGTTTAGATTGAGGATCCCACCAGGGATATGTAATATTTAGCTCGAGGAGAAGGTTTGGGTGGTCGGGCCGGTGATGGAAAGCTTTGGGACTGGGATTGGGTTCTGCCTATACCCAGGTTTACATTTAGGGTCAGGTCCGTGTTAGAGCAACGGTTAACGGGTGTGTGGGAATAAGGTTGCTGAGGTGGTTAGCGTGAGGATGAAGAATGGGACGTTGTTCTGATTATGCCTACAGCCAGGTATATAGATTAGGGTAGGTTCAGCTTTCGGGCCACTCACCATGCGTAGTGGGCGCAAGGTTGTAGTGCGGTTTATGGTGAGACTGAGGAATGGCATAGGATTCGGGTTCTAGCGACAGTCAGGTTTAGGACTGTGTCAGACCACTGCTGGTGTCAGGGTTAGCGGATAGATGGGAAGAAATTGGAGTGGGAAGTAGGTCGTGGGTAAAGTTTGGATATGTGTTCGGGCTCCGTTTACAGCAAGTCTGGTATTTAAGGTCGAGCCTGCGTTAGTGCTAAGGATAGTGCGAAGGTTAAGACAATGCTGGGGTGGGCGTTAAGGTAAAGGGAGAGTGTGGGGACAGGACTCTGGCTCCCTCTTCAGCCAGGCTTACAATCCGGATCACGTCCGTGATAGTGTCAATGTTATCACGAGTGTTGGGACAACGTTTAGTGGAAGACGTTGTGAGGTTGTGTGTTGGGACAGGGTTCTAGTAAGATTTCAGTCAAGTTTAGATGTAAGCTTTGACCATTGTTGAGGCCATGGTGAGCGCGAGGGTTGTAATCAGGTTGGGGCTGAATTAGTGTGTGTGTGAGCATAAGGCATGTGTTCAGCCTCAAGTAACACCCCGTTTAGAGTAAGGGTTGAGAAGTGTTACAGCTACGGTTTGCGAGAGTATTGGTACAACGTTGGGGTAAGGTTTGGCATGAGGTGAGTGTTGGGACATGTTCCGCTAGACGTTGAACAGCTTGGCATTGTGAGGTAAAGATTACAGTGAGGGTTGAACAAATTAGCGTGGGGAATAGGGTGAGTCTGAACGTTGGGACAGGGTTCAGGAAAAGGCTTCCATCAGGTTTAGAATGAGGATCCCACCAGGGATACAGTAATGAATACCTCGAGGAAAAGGTTTGGTTGGAGGGGCCGGTGATGGGGCGCTATGGGACAGGGATTGTTTTCTGCCTATACCCAGGTATACATTTAGGGTCAGGTCCGAGTTAGAGCAACGGTTAACGGGTGTGTGGGAATGAGGTTGCTGAGGTGGTTAGCGTGAGGACGAAGAATGGGACATTGTTCTGATTATGCCTACAACCAAGTGTATAGATTAGGGTCTGGTTAGCCTTTGGGCAACTCACCATGCGTTGTGGGCGCAAGGTTTTAGTGCGGTTTATGGTGAGGATGAGGGATGGCACAGATTCGGGTTCTAGCGACAGTCAGGTTTAGGACTGGGTCAGACCACTGCTGGAGTTAGGGTTAGCAGATAGATGGGAAAAAGTTGGAGTGGGAAGTAGGGCGGGGGTGTAGTTTGGGAATGTGTTCGGGCTCCCTCTACAGAAGGTTAGTAGTTAAGGTCGCGCCTGCGTTAGTGCTAAGGTTAGCGCGAAGGTTAGGACAATGCTGGGGTGGGCGTTAAGGTAAAGGGAGAATTTGGGGACAGGGCACGGTCTCTCTCTTCAGCCAGGCTTAGAATTTGGATGACGTCCGTGATAGGGTCTACGTTAGCACGAGTGTTTGGACAACGTTGGATGGGGGACGGTGTGAGGCTGAATGTTGGACAGGGTTCGGGGTAAGACTTCAGTCAGGTTTAGATGTAAGATCCGACCAGTGTTGGGGCCACGGTGAGCGCGAGGGTTGGAATCAGGTTTGGGCTGGAGTTAGGGTGTGTGTGAGCGTAGGGTATGTGTTCAGCCTCAAGCAACACCCCGTTTAAAGTAAGGGTTGAGAAGGGTTACAGCTAAAGTTTGCGAGAGTTGGTACAACCTTAGGGTGGGCTTTAGCATGAGCGTGAGTATTGGGACACGTTCAGCTAGACGTTGAACAGCTTGGCGTTGTGAGGTAAAGATTACAGTGAGGGTTGAACAAATTGGCGTGGGGAATAGGGTGAGTCTGAACGTTGGGACAGGGTTCAGCCAAAGGCTTCCGTCAGGTTTAGATTGAGGATCCCACCAGGGATATGTATTATTTAGCTCGAGGAGAAGGTTTGGGTGGTTGGGCCGGTGATGGGGCGCTATGGGACAGGGATTGGGTTCTGCCTATAACCAGGTATACATTTAGGGTCAGGTCAGTGTTACAGCAATGGTTAACAAGACGGTGGGAATGAGGTTGCTGAGGTGGTTAGCGTGAGGATCAAGAATGGGACATTATTCTGATTATGCCTACAGTCGGGTATATAGAAGGGTCGGTTCAGCATTCGGGCCACTCACCATGCGTGGTAGGTGCAAGGTTTTAGTGCGGTTTATGGTGAGGATGAGGGATGGCACAGGATTCGGGTTCTAGCGACAATCAGGTTGTGGACTGGGTCAGACCAGTGCTGGAGCCTGGGTTAGGAGATAGATGGAAAAATTTGGAGTGGGAAGTAGGACGAGGGTGTAGTTTGGGATGTGTTCGGGCTCCGTATACAGCAAAGTTAGTAGTTAAGTTCGTGCCTGCGTTATTTCTAAGGTTAATTCGAAGGTTAGGACAATGCTGGGGTGGGCGTTAAGGTAAAGGGAGAGTGTGGGGACAGGGCTCTGGCTCTCTCTTCAGCCAGACTTACAATTTGGATCACGTCTGTGATAGGGTCAATGTTAGCACGAGTGTTGGGACAACGTTGGAGTGGGAGACGGTGTGAGGCTGAGTGTTGGGACAGGGTTCAAAGTATGATTTCAGTCAAGTTTAGATGTAAGCTCTTACCATTGTTGGGGCCATGGCTAGCGCGAGGGTTGGAATCAGGTTGGGGCTGAATTAGGGTGTGTGTGAGCATCAGGCATGTGTTCAGCCTCAAGCAACACCCCGTTATAGTAAGGGTTGAGAAGTGTTACAGCTACGGTTTGCGAGAGTATTGGTACAACCTTGGGGTAAGGTTTGGCATGAGGGTTAGTGTTGGGAAATGTTCAGCTAGACCTTGAACAGCTTGGCGTTGTGAAGTAAAGATTACAGTGAGGGTTGAACAAATTAGCGTGGGGAATAGGGTGAGTCTGAACGTTGGGACAGGGTTCAGGCAAAGGCTTCCGTCAGGTTTAGATTGAGGATCCCACCAGGGATACGGTAATGATTAGCTCGAGAAGAAGGTTTGGTTGTTCGGGCCAGTGATGGGGCGCTATGGGACAGGGATTGGGTTCTGAATACACCCAGTAATACATTTAGGGTCTGGTCCGTGTTAGAGCAACGGTTAACAACAGGGTGGGAATGAGGTTCCTGAGGTGGTTAGCATGAGGATAAAGAATGGGACATTGTTCTGATTATGCCTACAGCTAGGTATATAGATTAAGGCCGGTTCAGAATCGGGCCACTCACCATGCGTGGTGGGCGAAAGGTTTTAGTGCGGTTTATGGTGAGGATGAGGGATGGCACAGGATTTGGGTTCTAGGGACAATCAGGTTTTGGACTGGGTCAGACCAGTGCTGGAGCCAGGGTTAGCAGATAGATGGGAAAAGGTTGGAGTGGGAAGTAGGGCGTGGCTGAAGTTTGGGAATGTGTTCGGGCTCCGTCTACAGCAATATTGGTAGTTAAGGTCGCGCCTGCGTTAGTGCTAAGGTTAGCGCGAAGGTTAGGACAATGCTGGGGTGGGCGTTAAGGTAAAGGGAGAATTTGGGGACAGCGCTCGGGCTCCCTGTTCAGCCAGGCTTAGAATTTGGATCACGTCCGTGATAGGGTCAACGTTAGCACGTGTGTTTGGACAACGATGGAGTGGGAGACAGTTAAGGCTGAGTGTTGGGACAGGATTAGTGCTAAGATTTCAGTCAATTTTAGATGTAAGGTCCGATCATTGTTGGGGCCATGGTGAGCGCGAGGGTTGGAATCAGGTTGGTGCTGAAATTAGGGTGTGTGTGAGGTCAGGCATGTGTTCAGCCTCAAGCAACACCCCGTTTAGAGTAAGGGTTGAGAAGGGTTACAGCTACGGTTTGCGAAAGTATTGGTACAACCTTGGGGTAAGGTTTGGCATGAGGGTGAGTGTTGGGACATGTTCAGCTAGACGTTGAACAGCTTGGCGTTGTGAAGTAAAGATTACAGTGTGGGTTGAACAATTGGCATGGGGAATAGGGTGAGTCTGAACGTTGGGACACGGTTCAGGCAAAGGCTTCCGTCTGGTTTAGATTGAGGATCCCACCAAGAATGCGGTAATAATTAGCTCGAGGACAAGGTTTGGGTGGTGGGGCCGGTGATGGGCAGCTATGGGACAGGGAGTGGGTTCTGCCTATACGCAGGTACACATTTAGTGTCTGGTCTGTTTTAGAGCAGCGGTTAACAAGAGGGTGGGAATGAGGTTCCTGAGGTGTTTAGCGTGAGGATGAAGAATGGGACATTTTTCTGATGATGCCCACCCCCAGGTTTATAGATTAGGGTCGGTTCAGCGTTCGGGCCACTCACCATGCGTTGTGGGTGCAAGGTTGTAGTGGTGTATGGTGAGGATGAGGAATGGCATAGGATTCGGGTTCTAGCGACAGTCAGGTTTAGGACTGGGTCAGACCACTGTTGGAGCCAGGGTTAGCGGATAGTTGGGAAAAAATTGGAGTGAAAAGTTGGGCGTGGGTAAAGTTTGGAAATGTGTTCCGGCTCCGTTTACAGCAAGTCTGGTAGTTAAGGTCGAGCCTGCGTTACTGCTAAGGATAGCGCGAAGGTTAGGACAATGCTGGGGTGGGCATTAAGGTAAAGGGAAAGTGTGGGGACAGGGCTCTGGCTCCCTCTTCAGCCAGGCTTACAATTCGGATAACGTCCGTGATAGGGTCAATGTTAGCACGAGTGTTGGGACAACGTTGGAGTGGGAGACGGTGTGAAGCTGAGTGTTGGGCCAGGGTTCGAAGTAAGATTTCAGTCAAGTTTAGATGTAAGCTCTGACCATTGTTGGGGCCATGGTGAGCGCGAGGGTTGGAATCAGGTTGGGGCTGAATTAGGGTGTGTGTGAGCATCAGGCATGTGTTCAGCCTCAAGCAACACCCGTTTAGAGTAAGGGTTGAGAAGTGTTACAGCTATGGTATGCGAGAGTATTGGAACAACCTTGGGGTAAGGTTTGGCATGAGGGTGAGTGTTGGGACATGTTCAGCTAGACGTTGAACAGCTTGGCGTTTGAGGTAAAATTACAGTGAGAATGGAACAAATTAGCGTGGGGAATAGGGTGAGTCTGAACGTTGGGACAGGGTTCAGGAAAAGGCTTCCATCAGGTGTAGATTGAGGATCCCACCAGGGATACTGTAATGAATACCTCGAGGAGAAGGTTTGGTTGGAGGGGCCGGTGATGGGGCGCTATGGGACAGGGATTGGTTTCTGCCTATACCCAGGTATGCATTTAGGGTCAGGTCCGAGTTAGAGCAACGGTTAACGGGTGTGTGGGAATGAGGTTGCTGAGGTGGTTAGCGTGAGGACGAAGAATGGGACATTGTTCTGATTATGCCTAAAACCAAGTGTATAGATTAGGGTCTGGTTAGCCTTTGGGCAACTCACCATGCGTTGTGGGCGCAAGGTTTTTGTGCGGTTTATGGTGAGGATGAGGGATGGCACAGGATTCGGGTTCTAGCGACAGTCAGCTTTAGGACTGGGTCAGAGCACTGCTGGAGCCAGGGTTAGCAGATAGATGGGAAAAAGTTGGAGTGGGAAGTAGGGCGTGGGTGTAGTTTGGGAATGTGTTTGGGCTCCCTCTACAGAAGGTTAGTAGTTAAGGTCGCGCCTGCGTTAGTGCTAAGGTTAGCGCGAAGGTTAGGACAATGCTGGGGTGGGCGTTAAGGTAAAGGGAGAATTTGGGGACAGGGCTCGGGCTCCCTCTTCAGCCAGGCTTAGAATTTGGATCACGTCCGTGATAGGGTCTACGTTAGCACGAGTGTTTGGACAACGTTGCAGTTGGGGACGGTGTGAGGCTGAAGTTGGGACAGTGTTCGGGGTAAGACTTCAGTCAGGTTTAGATGTAAGATCCGAGCAGTGTTGGGGCCACGGTGAGCGCGAGGGTTGTAATCAGGTTTGGGCTGGAGTAAGGGTGTGTGTGAGCGTAGGGTATGTGTTCAGCCTCAAGCAACACCCCGTTTAAAGTAAGTGTCGAGAAGGGTTACAGCTACAGTTTGCGAGAGTTGGTACAACCTTGGGGTGGGCTTTAGCATGAGGGTGAGTATTGGGACACGTTCAGCTAGACGTTGAACAGCTTGGCGTTGAGAGGTAAAGATTACAGTGAGGGTTGAACAAATTGGCGTGGAGAATAGGTTGAGTCT
This sequence comes from Rhinolophus hipposideros, assembly GCF_964194185.1. Classification (NCBI taxonomy): domain Eukaryota; kingdom Metazoa; phylum Chordata; class Mammalia; order Chiroptera; family Rhinolophidae; genus Rhinolophus; species Rhinolophus hipposideros. The sequence goes on along the minus strand of NW_027668946.1, from coordinate 37,874 downwards.
GAACGTTGGGACAGGGTTCAGGCAAAGGCTTCTGTCAGGTTTAGATTGAGGATCTCACCAGGGATATGTAATATTTAGCTCGAGGAGAAGGTTTGGGTGGTTGGGCCGGTGATGGGGCGCTATGGGACAGGGATTGGGTTCTGCCTATACCCAGGTATACATTTAGGGTCAGGTCCGTGTTACAGCAACGGTTAACAAGACGGTGGGAATGAGGTTGCTGAGGTGGTTAGCGTGAGGATTAAGAATGGGACATTGTTCTGATTATGCCTACAGTCGGTTATATAGAAGGGTCGGTTCAGCATTCAGGCCACTCACCATGCGTGGTGGGCGCAAGGTTTTAGTGCAGTTTATGGTGACGATGAGGTATGGCACAGGATTTGGGTTCTAGCGACAATCAGGTTGTGGACTGGGTCAGACCAGTGCTGGAGCCTGGGTTAGGAGATAGATGGAAAAATTGGGAGTGGGAAGTAGGACGAGGGTGTAGTTTGGGATGTGTTCGGGCTCCGTCTACAGCAAGGTTCGTAGTTAAGTTTGTGCCTGCGTTATTTCTAAGGTTAATTCGAAGGTTAGGACAATGCTGGAGTGGGCGTTAAGGTAAAGGGAGAGTGTGGGGACAGGGCTCTGGCTCCATCTTCAGCCAGGCTTACAATTTGGATCACGTCTGTGATAGGGTCAATGTTAGCACGAGTGTTGGGACAACGTTGGAGTGGGAGAAGGTGTGAGGCTGAGTATTGGGACAGGGTTCAAAGTACGATTTCAGTCAAGTTTAGATGTAAGCTCTGACCATTGTTGGGGCCATGGCTAGCGCGAGGGTTGGAATCAGGTTGGGGCTGAATTAGGGTGTGTGTGAGCATCAGGCATGTGTTCAGCCTCAAGCAACACCCCGTTTAGAGTAAGGGTTGAGAAGTGTTACAGCTACGGTTTGCGAGAGTATTGGTACAACCTTGGGGTAAGGTTAGGCATGAGGGTGAGTGTTGGGACATGTTCAGGTAGACGTTGAACAGCTTGGCGTTGTGAGGTAAAGATTACAGTGATGGTTGAACAAATTAGCGTGGGAAATAGTGTGAGTCTGAACGTTGGGACAGGGTTCAGGCAAAAACTTCCGTCAGGTTTAGATTGAGGATCCCACCAGGGATACGGTAATGATTAGCTCGAGAAGAAGGTTTTGTTGGTCGGGCCAGTGATGGGGCGCTTTGGGACAGGGATTGGGTTCTGACTACACCCAGTAATACATTTAGGGTCTGGTCCGTGTTAGTGCAATGGTTAACAACAGGGTGGGAATGAGGTTCCTGAGGTGGTTAGCATGAGGATGAAGAATGGGACATTGTTCTGATTATGCCTACAGCCAGGTATATAGATTAAGGCCGGTTCAGCGTTCGGGGCACTCACCATGCGTTGTGGGCATAAGGGTGTACTGCGGTATATGGTGAGGATGAGGGATGGCACAGGATTCGGGTTCTAGCGACAATCAGGTTTTGGACTGGGTCAGACCAGTGCTGGAGCCAGGGTTAGCAGATAGATGGGAAAAGGTTGGAGTGGGAAGTAGGGCGTGGCTGAAGTTTGGGAATGTGTTCGGGCTCCGTCTACAGCAATATTGGTACTTAAGGTCGCGCCTGCGTTAGTGCTAAGGTTAGCGCGAAGGTTAGGAAAATGCTGGGGTGGGGTTAAGGTAAAGGGAGAATTTGGGGACAGGGCTCGGGCTCCCTCTTCAGCCAGGCTTAGAATTTGGATCACGTCCGTGATAGGGTCAACGTTAGCACGTGTGTTTGGACAACGATGGAGTGGGAGACAGTTAAGGCTGAGTGTTGGGACAGGATTAGTGCTAAGATTTCAGTCAATTTTAGATGTAAGGTCCGATCATTGTTGGGGCCATGGTGAGCGCGAGGGTTGGAATCAGGTTGGTGCTGAAATTAGGGTGTGTGTGAGGTCAGGCATGTGTTCAGCCTCAAGCAACACCCCGTTTAGAGTAAGGGTTGAGAAGGGTTACAGCTACGGTTTGCGAAAGTATTGGTACAACCTTGGGGTAAGGTTTGGCATGAGGGTGAGTGTTGGGACATGTTCAGCTAGACGTTGAACAGCTTGGCGTTGTGAAGTAAAGATTACAGTGTGGGTTGAACAATTGGCATGGGGAATAGGGTGAGTCTGAACGTTGGGACACGGTTCAGGCAAAGGCTTCCGTCTGGTTTAGATTGAGGATCCCACCAAGAATTCGGTAATAATTAGCTCGAGGACAAGGTTTGGGTGGTGGGGCCGGTGATGGGGAGCTATGGGACAGGGAGTGGGTTCTGCCTATACGCAGGTACACATTTAGTGTCTGGTCTGTTTTAGAGCAGCGGTTAACAAGAGGGTGGGAATGAGGTTCCTGAGGTGTTTAGCGTGAGGATGAAGAATGGGACATTTTTCTGATGATGCCCACCCCCAGGTTTATAGATTAGGGTCGGTTCAGCGTTCGGGCCACTCACCATGCGTTGTGGGTGCAAGGTTGTAGTGGTGTATGGTGAGGATGAGGAATGGCATAGGATTCGGGTTCTAGCGACAGTCAGGTTTAGGACTGGGTCAGAGCACTGTTGGAGCCAGGGTTAGCGGATAGTTGGGAAAAAATTGGAGTGAAAAGTTGGGCGTGGGTAAAGTATGGAAATGTGTTCCGGCTCCGTTTACAGCAAGTCTGGTAGTTAAGGTCGAGCCTGCGTTACTGCTAAGGATAGCGCGAAGGTTAGGACAATGCTGGGGTGGGCATTAAGGTAAAGGGAAAGTGTGGGGACAGGGCTCTGGCTCCCTCTTCAGCCAGGCTTACAATTCGGATAACGTCCGTGATAGGGTCAATGTTAGCACGAGTGTTGGGACAACGTTGGAGTGGGAGACGGTGTGAAGCTGAGTGTTGGGCCAGGGTTCGAAGTAAGATTTCAGTCAAGTTTAGATGTAAGCTCTGACCATTGTTGGGGCCATGGTGAGCGCGAGGGTTGGAATCAGGTTGGGGCTGAATTAGGGTGTGTGTGAGCATCAGGCATGTGTTCAGCCTCAAGCAACACCCGTTTAGAGTAAGGGTTGAGAAGTGTTACAGCTATGGTATGCGAGAGTATTGGAACAACCTTGGGGTAAGGTTTGGCATGAGGGTGAGTGTTGGGACATGTTCAGCTAGACGTTGAACAGCTTGGCGTTTGAGGTAAAATTACAGTGAGAATGGAACAAATTAGCGTGGGGAATAGGGTGAGTCTGAACGTTGGGACAGGGTTCAGGAAAAGGCTTCCATCAGGTGTAGATTGAGGATCCCACCAGGGATACTGTAATGAATACCTCGAGGAGAAGGTTTGGTTGGAGGGGCCGGTGATGGGGCGCTATGGGACAGGGATTGGTTTCTGCCTATACCCAGGTATACATTTAGGGTCAGGTCCGACTTAGAACAACGGTTAACGGGTGTGTGGGAATGAGGTTGCTGAGGTGGTTAGCGTGAGGACGAAGAATGGGACATTGTTCTGATTATGCCTAAAACCAAGTGTATAGATTAGGGTCTGGTTAGCCTTTGGGCAACTCACCATGCGTTGTGGGCGCAAGGTTTTAGTGCGGTTTATGGTGAGGATGAGGGATGGCACAGGATTCGGGTTCTAGCGACAGTCAGGTTTAGGACTGGGTCAGACCACTGCTGGAGCCAGGGTTAGCAGATAGATGGGAAAAAGTTGGAGTGGGAAGTAGGGCGTGGGTGTAGTTTGGGAATGTGTTTGGGCTCCCTCTACAGAAGGTTAGTAGTTAAGGTCGCGCCTGCGTTAGTGCTAAGGTTAGCGCGAAGGTTAGGACAATGCTGGGGTGGGCGTTAAGGTAAAGGGAGAATTTGGGGACAGGGCTCGGGCTCCCTCTTCAGCCAGGCTTAGAATTTGGATCACGTCCGTGATAGGGTTTACGTTAGCACGAGTGTTTGGACAACGTTGCAGTTGGGGACGGTGTGAGGCTGAAGTTGGGACAGTGTTCGGGGTAAGACTTCAGTCAGGTTTAGATGTAAGATCCGAGCAGTGTTGGGGCCACGGTGAGCGCGAGGGTTGGAATCAGGTTTGGGCTGGAGTAAGGGTGTGTGTGAGCGTAGGGTATGTGTTCAGCCTCAAGCAACACCCCGTTTAAAGTAAGGGTCGAGAAGGGTTACAGCTACAGTTTGCGAGAGTTGGTACAACCTTGGGGTGGGCTTTAGCATGAGGGTGAGTATTGGGACACGTTCAGCTAGACGTTGAACAGCTTGGCGTTGAGAGGTAAAGATTACAGTGAGGGTTGAACAAATTGGCGTGGGGAATAGGTTGAGTCTGAACGTTGGGACAGGGTTCAGGCAAAGGCTTCCGTCAGGTTTAGATTGAGGATCTCACCAGGGATATGTAATATTTAGCTCGAGGAGAAGGTTTGGGTGGTTGGGCCGGTGATGGGGCGCTATGGGACAGGGATTGGGTTCTGCCTATACCCAGGTATACATTTAGGGTCAGGTCCGTGTTACAGCAACGGTTAACAAGAAGGTGGGAATGAGGTTGCTGAGGTGGTTAGCGTGAGGATTAAGAATGGGACATTGTTCTGATTATGCCTACAGTCGGGTATATAGAAGGGTCAGTTCAGCATTCAGGCCACTCACTATGCGTGGTGGGCGCAAGGTTTTGGTGCAGTTTATGGTGACGATGAGGGATGGCACAGGATTTGGGTTCTAGCGACAATCAGGTTGTGGACTGGGTCAGACCAGTGCTGGAGCCTGGGTTAGGAGATAGATGGAAAAATTGGGAGTGGGAAGTAGGACGAGGGTGTAGTTTGGGATGTGTTCGGGCTCCGTCTACAGCAAGTTTAGTAGTTAAGTTCGTGCCTGCGTTATTTCTAAGGTTAATTCGAAGGTTAGGACAATGCTGGGGTGGGCGTTAAGGTAAAGGGAGAGTGTGGGGACAGGGCTCTGGCTCCCTCTTCAGCCAGGCTTACAATTTGGATCACGTCTGTGATAGGGTCAATGTTAGCACGAGTGTTGGGACAACGTTGGAGTGGGAGAAGGTGTGAGGCTGAGTATTGGGACAGGGTTCAAAGTACGATTTCAGTCAAGTTTAGATGTAAGCTCTGACCATTGTTGGGGCCATGGCTAGCGCGAGGGTTGGAATCAGGTTGGGGCTGAATTAGGGTGTGTGTGAGCATCAGGCATGTGTTAGGCCTCAAGCAACACCCCGTTTAGAGTAAGGGTTGAGAAGTGTTACAGCTACGGTTTGCGAGAGTATTGGTACAACCTTGGGGTAAGGTTTGGCATGAGGGTTAGTGTTGGGACATGTTCAGCTAGACGTTGAACAGCTTGGCGTTGTGAGGTAAAGATTACAGTGATGGTTGAACAAATTAGCGTGGGAAATAGTGTGAGTCTGAACGTTGGGACAGGGTTCAGGCAAAGGATTCCGTCAGGTTTAGATTGAGGATCCCACCAGGGATACGGTAATGATTAGCTCGAGAAGAAGGTTTTGTTGGTCGGGCCAGTGATGGGGCGCTTTGGGACAGGGATTGGGTTCTGACTACACCCAGTAATACATTTAGGGTATGGTCCGTGTTAGTGCAATGGTTAACAACAGGGTGGGAATGAGGTTCCTGAGGTGGTTAGCATGAGGATGAAGAATGGGACATTGTTCTGATTATGCCTCCAGCCAGGTATATAGATTAAGGCCGGTTCAGCGTTCGGGGCACTCACCATGCGTTGTGGGCATAAGGTTGTACTGCGGTTTATGGTGAGGATGAGGGATGGCACAGGATTCGGGTTCTAGCGACAATCAGGTTTTGGACTGGGTCAGACCAGTGCTGGAGCCAGGGTTAGCAGATAGATGGGACAAGGTTGGAGTGGGAAGTAGGGAGTGGCTGAAGTTTGGGAATGTGTTCGGGCTCCGTCTACAGCAATATTGGTAGTTAAGGTCGCGCCTGCGTTAGTGCTAAGGTTAGCGCGAAGGTTAGGACAATGCTGGGGTGGGCGTTAAGGTAAAGGGAGAATTTGGGGACAGGGCTCGGGCTCCCTCTTCAGCCAGGCTTAGAATTTGGATCACGTCCGTGATAGGGTCAACGTTAGCACGTGTGTTTGGACAACGATGGAGTGGGAGACAGTTAAGGCTGAGTGTTGGGACAGGATTAGTGCTAAGATTTCAGTCAATTTTAGATGTAAGGTCCGATCATTGTTGGGGCCATGGTGAGCGCGAGGGTTGGAATCAGGTTGGTGCTGAAATTAGGGTGTGTGTGAGGTCAGGCATGTGTTCAGCCTCAAGCAACACCCCGTTTAGAGTAAGGGTTGAGAAGGGTTACAGCTACGGTTTGCGAAAGTATTGGTACAACCTTGGGGTAAGGTTTGGCATGAGGGTGAGTGTTGGGACATGTTCAGCTAGACGTTGAACAGCTTGGCGTTGTGAGGTAAGGATTACAGTGATGGTTGAACAAATTAGCGTGGGAAATAGTGTGAGTCTGAACGTTGGGACAGGGTTCAGGCAAAGGCTTCCGTCAGGTTTAGATTGAGGATCCCACCAGGGATACGGTAATGATTAGCTCGAGAAGAAGGTTTTGTTGGTCGGGCCAGTGATGGGGCGCTTTGGGACAGGGATTGGGTTCTGACTACACCCAGTAATACATTTAGGGTCTGGTCCGTGTTAGAGCAACGATTAACAACAGGGTGGGAATGAGGTTCCTGAGCTGGTTGGCATGAGGATGAAGAATGGGACATTGTTCTGATTATGCCTACAGCCAGGTATATAGATTAAGGCCGGTTCAGCGTTCGGGCCACTCACCATGCGTTGTGGGCATAAGGTTGTAGTGCGGTTTATCGAGAGGATGAGGGATGGCACAGGATTCGGGTTCTAGCGACAATCAGGTTTTGGAATGGGTCAGACCAGTGCTGGAGCCAGGGTTAGCAGATAGATGGGAAAAACTTGGAGTTGGGAAGTAGGGCGTGGCTGAAGTTTGGGAATGTGTTCTGGCTCCGTCTACAGCAATATTGGTAGTTAAGGTCGCGCCTGCGTTAGTGCTAAGGTTAGCGCGAAGGTTAGGACAATGCTGGGGTGGGCGTTAAGGTAAAGGAAGACTTTAGGGACGGGGCTCGTGCTCCATCTTCAGCCAGGCATAGAATTCGGATCACGTCCGTGATAGGGTCAACGTTAGCACGAGTATTTGGACATCGTTGGAGTGGGGGACGGTGTGAGGCTGAGTGTTGGTACAGGGTTCGAGCTAAGATTTCAGTCAAGTTTAGATGTAAGATCCGACCATTGTTGGGGCCTCTGTGAGAGCGAGGGTTGGAATCAGTTTTGGGCTGGAATTAGGGTGTGTGTGAGCATCAGGCATGTGTTCAGCCTCAAGCAACATCCCGTTTAGAGTAAGGGTTGAGAAGGGTTACAGCTACGGTTTGCGAGAGTATTGGTACAACCTTGGGGTAAGGTTTGGCATGAGGTGAGTGTTGGGACATGTTCAGCTAGACGTTGAACAGCTTGGCGTTGTGAGGTAAAGATTACAGTGAGGGTTGAACAATTGGCATGGGGAATAGGGTGAGTCTGAACGTTGGGACACGGTTCAGGCAAAGGCTTCCCTCTGGTTTAGATTGAGGATCCCACCAAGAATACGGTAATAATTAGCTCGAGGACAAGGTTTGGGTGGTGGGGCCCGTGATGGGGAGCTATGGGACAGGGATTGGGTTCTGCCTATACGCAGGTACACATTTAGTGTTGGTCTGTTTTAGAGCAGCGGTTAACAAGAGGGTTGGAATGAGGTTCCTGAGTTGTTTAGCGTGAGGATGAAGAATGGCACATTTTTCTGATATGCCCACCCCCAGGTTTATAGATTAGGGTCGGTTCAGCGTTCGGGCCACTCACCATGCGTTGTGGGTGCAAGGTTGTAGTGGTGTATGGTGAGGATGAGGAATGGCATAGGATTCGGGTTCTAGCGACAGTCAGGTTTAGGACTGGGTCAGACCACTGTTGGAGCCAGGGTTAGCGGATAGTTGGGAAAAAATTGGAGTGAAAAGTAGGGCTTGAGTAAAGTTTGGAAATGTGTTCGGGCTCCGTTTACAGCAAGTCTGGTAGTTAAGGTCGAGCCTACGTTACTGCTAAGGATAGCGCGAAGGTTAGGACAATGATGGGGTGGGCATTAAGGTAAAGGGAAAGTGTGGGGACAGGGCTCTGGCTCCCTCTTCAGCCAGGCTTATAATTCGGATAACGTCCGTGATAGGGTCAATGTTAGCACGAGTGTTGGGACAACGTTGGAGTGGGAGACGGTGTGAGGCTGAGTGTTGGGCCAGGGTTCGAAGTAAGATTTCAGTCAAGTTTAGATGTAAGCTCTGACCATTGTTGAGGCCATGGTGAGCGCGAGGCTTGGAATCAGGTTGGGGCTGAATTAGGGTGTGTGTGAGCGTCAGGCATGTGTTCAGCCTCAATCAACACCCCGTTTAGAGTAAGGGTTGAGAAGTGTTACAGCTACGGTATGCGAGAGTATTGGAACAACCTTGGGGTAAGGTTTGGCATGAGGGTGAGTGTTGGGACATGTTCAGCTAGACGTTGAACAGCTTGGCGTTGTGAGGTAAAATTACAGTGAGAATTGAACAAATTAGCGTGGGGAATAGGGTGAGTCTGAACGTTGGGACAGGGTTCAGGAAAAGGCTTCCATCAGGTTTAGATTGAGGATCCCACCAGGGATACAGTAATGAATACCTCGAGGAGAAGGTTTGGTTGGAGGGGCCGGTGATGGGGCGCTATGGGACAGGAATTGGGTTCTGCCTATACCCAGGTATACATTTAGGGTCAGGTCGGAGTTAGAGCAACGGTTAACGGGTGTGTGGGAATGAGGTTGCTGAGGTGGTTTGCGTGAGGACGAAGAATGGGACATTGTTCTGATTATGCCTACAACCAAGTGTATAGATTAGGGTCTGGTTACCCTTTGGGCAACTCACCATGCGTTGTGGGCGCAAGGTTTTCGTGCGGTTTATGGTGAGGATGAGGGATGGCACAGGATACGGGTTCTAGCGACAGTCAGGTTTAGGACTGGGTCAGACCACTGCTGGAGCCAGGGTTAGCAGATAGATGGGAAAAAGTTGGAGTGGGAAGTAGGGCGTGGGTGTAGTTTGGGAATGTGTTCGGGCTCCCTCTAAAGAAGGTTAGCAGTTAAGGTCGAGCCTGCGTTACTGCTAAGGTTAGCGCGAAGGTTAGGACAATGCTGGGGTGGGCGTTAAGGTAAAGGGAGAGTGTGGGGACAGGGCTCTGGCTCCCTCTTCAGCCAGGCTTACAATTTGGATCACGTCTGTGATAGGGTCAATGTTAGCACGAGTGTTGGGACAACATTGGAGTGGGAGATGGTGTGAGGCTGAGTGTTGGGACAGGTTTCCAAGTAAGAATTGAATCAAGTTTAGATGCAAGCTCTGATTATTGTTGGGGTCATGACGAGCGCGAGGGTTGGAATCAGGTTGGGGCTGAATTAGGGTGTGTGTGAGGTCAGGCATGTCTTCAGCCTCAAGCAACACCCCGTTTAGAGTAAGGGTTGAGAACGGTTACAGCTACAGTTTGCGAGAGTTGGTACAACCTTGGGGTGGGCTTTAGCATGAGGGTGAGTATTGGGACACGTTCAGCTAGACCTTGAACAGCTTGGCGTTGTGAGGTAAAGATTACAGTGAGGGTTGAACAAATTGGCGTGAGGAATAAGGTGAGTCTGAACGTTGGGACAGGGTTTAGGCAAAGGCATCCGTGAGGTTTAGATTGAGGATCCCACCAGGGAAATGTAATATTTAGCTCGAGGAGAAGGTTTGGGTGGTTGGGCCGGTGATGTGGCGCTATGGGACAGGGATTGGGTTCTGCCTAGACCCAGGTATACATTTAGGGTCAGGTCCCTGTTAGAGCAGGGGTTAACAACAGGCTGTTAATGAGGTTCCTGAGGTGGTTAGCATGAGGATGAAGAATGGGACATTGTTCTGATTATGCCTACAGCCAGGTATATAGATTAATGCCGGTTCACCTTTCGGGCCACTCACCATGCGTTGTGGGCATAAGGTTGTAGTGCGGTTTATGGTGAGGATGAGTGAGGGATGGCACAGGATTCGGGTTCTAGCGACAATCAGGTTTTGGACTGGGTCAGACCAGTGCTGGAGCCAGGGTTAGCAGATAGATGGGAAAAATTTGGAGTGGGAAGTAGGGCGTGGCTGAAGTTTGGGAATGTGTTCGGGCTCCGTCTACAGCAATATGGGTAGTTAAGGTCGCGCCTGCGTTAGTGCTCAACTTAGCGCGAAGGTTAGGACAATGCTGGGGTGGGCGTTAAGGTAAAGGGAGACTGTGGGGACGGGGCTCGGGCTCCCTCTTCAGCCAGGCTTAGAATTCGGATCACGTCCGTGATAGGGTCAACGTTAGCACGAGTATTTGGACATCGTTGGAGTGGGGGACGGTGTGAGGCTGAGTGTTGGTACTGGGTTCGATCTAAGATTTCAGTCAAGTTTAGATGTAAGATCTGACCATTGTTGGGGCCTCGGTGAGCGCGAGGGTTGGAATCAGTTTTGGGCTGGAATTAGGGTGTGTCTGAGCATCAGGCATGTGTTCAGCCTCAAGCAACATCCCGTTTAGAGTAAGGGATGAGAAGGGTTACAGCTACGGTTTGCGAGAGTATTGGTACAACTTTGGGGTAAGGTTTGGCATGAGGTGAGTGTTGGGACATGTTCAGCTAGACGTTGAACCGCTTGGCGTTGTGAGGTAAAGATTACAGTGAGGGTTGAACAAATTAGCGTGGGGACTAGGGTGAGTCTGAACGTTTGGACAGGGTTCAGGAAAAGGCTTTTGTTAGGTTTAGATTGAGGATCCCTTCTGGGATACAGTAATGATTAGCTCGAGGAGAAGGTTTTGTTGGTGGGGCCGGTGATGGGGCACTATGGGACAGGGATTGGATCTGCCTATACCCAGATGTACATTTAGGGTCAGGTCCGTGTTAGAGCAACGGTTAAATGGAGTGTGGGAATGAGGTTGCTGAGGTGGTTAGCGTGAGGATCAAGAATGGCACATTGTTTTGATTATGCCTACAGCCAGGTATACAGATTAGGGTCTGGTCAGCGTTCGGGGCACTCACCATGCGTTGTGGGCGCAAGGTTTTAGTGCGGTTTATGGTGAGGATGAGGGATGCCACAAGATTCGGGTTCTAGCGACAGTCAGGTTTAAAACTGGGTCAGTCCACTGCTGGAATCAGGGTTAGCAGATAGATGGGAAAAAGTTGGAGTGGGAAGTAGGGCGTGGGTGTAGTTTGGGAATGTGTTCGGGCTCCCTCTACAGAAAGTTAGTAGTTAAGGTCGCGCCTGCGTTAGTGCTAAGGTTAGCGCGAAGGTTAGGACAATGCTGGGGTGGGCGTTAAGGTAAAGGGAGAATTTGGGGACAGGGCTCGGGCTCCCTCTTCAGCCAGGCTTAGAATTTGGATCACGTCCGTGATAGGGTCTATGTTAGCACGAGTGTTTGGACAACGTTGGAGTGGGGAACGGTTTGAGGCTGAAGTTGGGACAGGGTTTGGGGTAAGACTTCAGTCGGGTTTAGATGTAAGATCCGAACAGTGTTGGGGCCACGGTGAGCGCGAGGGTAGGAATCAGGTTTGGGCTGGAGTTAGGGTGTGTGTGAGCGTAGGGTATGTGTTCAGCCTCAAGCAACACCCCGTTAAAGTAAGTGTTGAGAAGGGTTACAGCTACAGTTTGCGAGAGTTGGTACAACCTTGGGGTGGGCTTTAGCATGAGGGTGAGTATTGGGACACGTTCAACTAGACGTTGAACAGCTTGGCGTTGAGAGGTAAAGATTACAGTGAAGGTTGAACAATTGGCATGGGGAATAGGGTGAGTCTGAACGTTGGGACAGGGTTCAGGCAAAGGCGTCCGTCAGGTTTAGATTGAGGTTCCCACCAGGGATATGTAATATTTAGCTCGAGGAGAAGGTTTGGGTGGTTGGGCCGGTGATGGGGCGCTATGGGACAGGGATTGGGTTCTGCCTATACCCAGGTATACATTTAGGGTCAGGTCCGTGTTAGAGCAACGGTTAACAAGAAGGTGGGAATGAGGTTGCTGAGGTGGTTAGCGTGAGGATGAAGAATGGCACATTGTTCTGATTATGCCTACAGCCAGGTATATAGATTAGGGTCTGGTCAGCGTTCGGGGCACTCACCATGCGTTGTGGGCGCAAGGTTTTAGTGCGGTTTATGGTGAGGATGAGGGTGGCACAGGATTCGGGTTCTAGCGACAGTCAGGTTTAAAACTGGGTCAGACCACTGCTGGAGCCAGGGTTAGCAGATAGATGGGAAAAAGTTGGAGTGGGAAGTAGGGCGTGGCTGAAGTTTGGGAATGTGTTCGGGCTCCGTCTACAGCAATATTGTTAGTTAAGGTCGCGCCTGCATTAGTGCTAAGGTTAGCGCGAAGGTTAGGACAATGCTGGGGTGGGCGTTAAGGTAAAGGGAGAATTTTGGGACAGGGCTCGGGCTCCCTCTTCAGCCAGGCTTAGAATTTGGATCACGTCCGTGATAGGGTCAATGTTAGCACGAGTGTTTGGACAACGATGAAGTAGGGCACAGTTGAGGCTGAGTGTTGGGACAGGATTAGTGCTAAGATTTCAGTCAAGTTTAGATGTAAGGTCCGATCATTGTTGGGGACACGGTGAGCGTGAGGGTTGGAATCAGGTTGGTACTGGAATTAGGGTGTGTGTGAGGTCAGGCATGTGTTCAGCTTCAAGCAACACCCCGTTTAGAGTAAGGGTTGAGAAGGGTTACAGCTACGGTTTGCGAAAGTATTGGTACAATTTTGGGGTAAGGTTTGGCATGAGGGTGAGTGATGGGACATGTTCAGCTAGACCTTGAACAGCTTGGCGTTGTGAGGTAAAGATTACAGTGAGGGTTGAACAATTGGCGTGGGGAATAGGGTTAGTCAGAACGTTGGGACAAAGTTCAGGCAAAGGCTTCCGTCTGGTTTAGATTGAGGATCCCACCAAGAATACGGTAATAAATAGCTCGAGGACAAGGTTTGGGTGGTCGGGCCGATGATGGGGAGCTATGGGACAGGGATTGGGTTCTGCCTATACGCAGGTACACATTTAGTGTCTGGTCTGTTTTAGAGCAGCGGTTAACAAGAGAATGGGAATGAGGTTCCTGAGGTGTTTAGCGTGAGGATGAAGAATGGGACATTTTTCTGACAATGCCCACAGCCAGGTATATAGATTAGGGTCGGTTCAGCGTTCGGGCCACTCACCATGCGTTGTGGGCGCAAAGTTGTAGTGTGGTGTATGGTGAGTATGAGGGATGGCATAGGATTCGGGTTCTAGCGACAGTCAGGTTTAGGACTGGGTCAGACCACTGTTGGAGCCAGGGTTAACGGATAAATGGGAAAAAATTAAAGAGGGATGTAAGGCGTGGGTAAAGTTTGGAAATGTGTTCGGGCTCCGTTTACAGCAAGTCTGGTAGTTAAGGTCGAGCCTGCGGTAGTGCTAAGGATAGCGCGAAGGTTAGACAATGCTGGGGTGGGCATTAAGGTAAAGGGAAAGTGTGGGGACAGGGCTCTGGCTCCCTCTTCAGCCAGGCTTACAATTCGGATAACGTACGTGATAGGGTCAATTTTAGCACGAGTTTGGGACAATGTTGGAGTGGGAGACGGTGTGAGGCTGAGTGTTGGGACAGGGTTCGAAGTAAGATTTCAGTCAAGTTTAGATATAAGCTCTGACCATTGTTGGGGCCATGGTGAGCGCGAGGGTTGGAATCAGGTTTGGGCTGGAGTTAGGGTGTGTGTGAGAGTAGGGTATGTGTTCAGCGTCAAGCAACACCTCGTTTAAAGTAAGTGTTGAGAAGGGTTACAGCTACAGTTTGCGAGGGTTGGTACAACCTTGGGGTGGGCTTTAGCATGTGGGTGAGTATTGGCACACGTTCAGCTATTCGTTGAACAGCTTGGCGTTGTGAGTTAAAGATTACAGTGAGGGTTGAACAAATTGGCGTGGGGAATAGGGTGAGTCTGAACGTTGGGACAGGGTTCAGGCAAAGGCTTCCGTCAGGTTTAGATTGAGGATCCCACCAGGGATATGTAATATTTAGCTCGAGGAGAAGGTTTGGGTGGTTGGGCCGGTGATGGTGCGCTATGGGACAGGGATTGGGTTCTGCCTATACCCAGGTATACATTTAGTGTCAGGTCCGTGTTAGAGCAACGGTTAACAAGAAGGTGGGAATGAGGTTGCTGAGTTGGTTAGCGTGAGGATCAAGAATGGGACATTGTTCTGATTATGCCTACAGTCGGGTATATAGAAGGGTCGATTCAGCATTCGGGCCACTCACCATGCGTGGTGGGCGAAAGGTTTTAGTGCGGTTTATGGTGAGGATGAGGGATGGCACAGGATTCGGGTTCTAGCGACAATCAGGTTGTGGACTGGGTCAGACCAGTGCTGGAGCCTGGGTTAGGAGATAGATGGAAAAAGTTGGCAAGTAGGACGAGGGTGTAGTTTGGGAATGTGTTCGGGCTCCGTCTACAGCAAGGTTAGTAGTTAAGTTCGTGCCTGCGTTATTTCTAAGGTTAATTCGAAGGTTAGGACAATGCTGGAGTGGGCGTTAAGGTAAAGGGAGAGTGTGGGGACAGGGCTCTGGCTCGCTCTTCAGCCAGGCTTACAATTTGGATCACGTCTGTGATAGGGTCAATGTTAGCACGAGTGTTGGGACAACGTTGGAGTGCCAGACGGTGTGAGGCTGAGTGTTGGGACAGGGTTCAAAGTAAGATTTCAGTCAAGTTTAGATGTAAGCTCTGACCATTGTTGGGGCCATGGCTAGCGCGAGGGTTGGAATCAGGTTGGGGCTAAATTAGGGTGTGTGTGAGCATCAGGCATGTGTTCAGCCTCAAGCAACACCCCGTTTAGAGTAAGTGTTGGGAAGTGTTACAGCTACGGTTTGTGAGAGTATTGGTACAACCTTGGGGTAAGGTTTGGCATGAGGGTTAGTGTTGGGACATGTTCAGCTAGACGTTGAACTGCTTGGCGTTGTGAGGTAAAGATTACAGTGAGGGTTGAACAAATTAGCGTGGGGAATAGGGTGAGTCTGAACGTTGGGACAGGAAAATGCTTCCGTCAGGTTTAGATTGAGGATCCCACCAGGGATACGGTAATGATTAGCTCGAGAAGAAGGTTTGGTTTGTCGGGCCCAGTGATGGGGCGCTATGGGACAGGGATTGGGTTCTGACTACACCCAGTAATACATTTAGGGTCTGGTCCGTGTTAGAGCAACGGTTAACAACAGGGTGGGGATGAGGTTTGTGACGGGACAGCCGCCACGAGTCGAAAGGTACCTGAAAGGGGGAGTGGAAATGAAAGAAAGGGGCACACACAAATGATGATGCGGCCGGTCTCCAGGGATGCTGGAGCCCTGATTTATTTTTCCTTCACCAATATATACCCTTTGGGTACGTGCAGTTTAACAATCACATGTGCGCATTACCTCACCGAAGGTAAATTTCTAACTTCAAAGAAAGTACAGAGTCACTAGAAGACTCCTCAAAGTAATTAACATAGGAAAGAGACTACCATTTGCCCTGATAGCCATCAGTTATCTGTGTCCGGGAAAACCGGCTACTCCCACCTCATTTTTTTAGTAGCCTGCAAGCCCCCTGGAGGGACAAGCAGAACAATGTCTTAGGACTTGAAACAAGTTAATCATGAACTAAGCCAGGCCGCAAGTTTCCAGAGAAACAAGAAATTATGGCTCCCCACATCTCCCCCTTTTTTATTTTAAAGCTGCAGAATTCTTCCTACAGCAAAAACAAGGTGACGGTGCCTGACTTAGACGTTTCAAGATATCCTTATCAACTTGCCCGTCGTAGGTGCTTGTATTAGACAACACAAGCCCTGTCTTAGGCGTTTAAAGGTTCTTTAAAACTTACCCGTCTTTGGCTAACCCGTCCCTTTAGGCACAGGAAGGAGATGGGATCAAGGCCTTGTCTTAAGCTTAAGCTGATGAAGGTTAGCTCGCAAGTCCAGCATTTGATTAATGAAATGCTTAATGAGGATGGAAAGTAGGCACAGGATTACACAAACACAGATGCCCAATGTAAGAAAAATCAAAAGAGAATGAGTGAGATTTGGCATAGAAGGTATAACATTCTTAAGAACATTAATAAAATCTGAGGCAGCCTGCGCAGCATCAAATCTCAAAGGCTCAGCTTCTCTCATATTTTTAATCTCATTATGAAGCTGAAGCATATCTAGAGACACATTAGCATCATGACAAATCCCTTAGAGATGTAAACGAACCCGATTCCAATTATATTGACTTTGATTATACTTTTTAGAAGTGACACATATCCAATGATATTCTGAATGACACTCCAAATGAGATCTAACTTTTAAACTCTGAATCACATCTCCCATATATTGAACTGTATCATAAAGGGCATTTACCTTTTGTTCTAATTTTACATTAACATCTTCTTGAATTCCTAAAGCCAAAGTAACATTCTTTGTAAGAGTATTAACATAATGAGCATTTTGAATAGTTTGAGAAAGAGCTACAGCTGCTGTGGCAGCAGTTGCAATAATAGTGACCAAAGCCATAATTCCTGCAATCAAAAGTCCAACAAACCGTTTTTGACTGCTTAAGGCATACTCAATTTCTTTAAAAATCTGCAAGCTTTTTTTGCATACCAAGGTCCAGAAATATTAACAGGAAGCATAACAAACGAAGGTTGCTTAAGTACCATAACTTGAGTTCCCCGAGGTACCCATGAGACACAATTTGCAAGAGAACAATTATTGCAAGATACATGAAACTGATTTTCTATAAAATTTACATTAACATTTCCAATCAATAAAGCATAAGGGGAAGGAACACAAGCAGATACATTGACAGTTTTAGTAATAGTAGACCAATCTCTAGTTCCGTCTTCTAAAACAGTCACAGGAGTACAAGGAGTACCTGATTTACAAAACTCAACCATTTGAATAACCTCATCCATTACTCCCATAAGTTTTCATAAAGAATTTTGTTGATATTGTGCATCAGAAATCCAGAGTGCAGCAATCAATTCTCGGTCCCATCCTGACCGATTACTTCTCGACCAGTCAATAATATATCTGTCCGTTCCAGGAATGTCATAACGAAAAGAAGCATTGCCTGGACAGTCTTTCCATGGAACAGTCTCTGTATTAATCTTTGGCTTCTTAACACAAGATGGACGTGATGGGGGGACGGGCAGAATGACCTGGCGTCCTCCAGACCAGTCGCCTAGCATGTTGAGACGAATAGTCCATCCAACTAAAGAGTCATTAAGGTGCATGGTAACCAGAGAACTATGCAGGCACCCAGATGTTGACTTATTTTTGGCAATACAAATAGGCAAACCTATTCCTTTACCAATATAAGTGAAATTTTTTTCCAAATGCAATTTCATGTGTCCATCAGAAGGCAATCCTAAAGCATGAGTATCATTGACATAGACTGGAATTTCAGGACCATCCCACACAGCAGGGTGGAGGAGAGGTGGATCAGGTACATAGGCCCAATACGTCTGGTCGTCTGTTGCACTGCTGAGGGTCATCATCATCATCAGTAGGTAGAGGGTCCACATGTCGCACCAATCTTTCTGGCAGCCACCGAGGGCTGTCTGCATCCTGTGGAAAAACACATACATGTCCTCGGCCCCATATGAGGACCGGGTCTGGGCCTTGCCACGAACCCGTAAGTGGGTCCTTCCATTTAACCAAGGCCTGAGGACTGGCAGAAGGATGCCAAAAGCGATATGCTGCACTCTTACCATAGGCATCCAAAGTCAAAAAATTTTGAATAAAGAGAGAATGAGACAGGTAATTATGAGGCGTCAGGGGATATAACTCCCCCTTTTTTATTTTTTGCAAATTAATTTTTAATGTGCCATGAGCGCGTTCAACAATCCCTTGGCCTTGGGGATTGTAAGGGATGCCAGTAACATGATTAATTGAAAATTGCTGGCAAAATAAAGCAAATTTTTTGCTGGTATAACCAGAACCATTATCTGTTTTAAGTTTTTTAGGAGTTCCAATCATGGCAAATGCAGCAAGACAATGTCTAATAACATGAGAACTAGCTTCTCCTGTTTGAACTGTAGCCACAGTAAATCCAGAAAATGTATCTATGGAGACATGAACATATTTTAACTTTCCAAACTCAGGCACATGAGTTACATCCATTTGCCAGAGATCATTAGGACGTAAACCTCAAGGGTTAACTCCATAATGAGGTACAGGCTGTAAATGTGAACAGTTAGGACACTGTTTCACTATCTGGCGTGCTGCTTCTCTGGGGATCTTATACTGTAATCTCAGGCTCTGGCTATTTTGATGATGAAGGCTATGAGCCTGTTGTGCCTTCTCTATTTGAGTTAAGGCAATGAGCTGCGTAGCAGAATCTGCAATTTGATTTCCTAGAGCTAAAGGTCCTGGAAGATTAGAGTGAGTTCTAATATGGCCAATATAAAATTTTTTACAACGCAGCTGAATGGCTTGTTGTATTTGAAGAAACAGATCCTGAATAACAGGATTACTAGTGGCAATAAAAGGTACAGTTTCTAAATTTCTGACTGCACGGACCACATAATGGCTGTCAGAGAATAAATTAAAAGACTGGTTAGCAAAATCAAGCAATACCATATGAACTGCTCGAAGCTCAACTATTTGAGCTGATGCTGGAGGCGATTGTAGCCTTTTGATATTTTGTTGATTGAGCGCATAAACAGCCACTCCATTACTAGATCCATCAGTAAAAACATTAGGTACAGCAGAAAAAGGATCATGAGACACAATTGAAGGGAAAATCGGATTATGATGTTGAAAAAATTGAAGCAATTTATGCTTGGGATAGTGATTATCCAAAATTCCTGGAAAATGAGCCAAGGCGATAGGAAAGCTATCTGTAAACTGTATCAGGCTTTGAATCTGTTCCTTTGTAAAAGGAACAATAATTGAATCTGGCTCTTTTCCATAATATTTTCGAGCTTCTAAGCGGCTCTCTTGAATTAAACTGGCTACAAAATCATGATAAGGAGTAAGATTTCTCTGAGCAGCCACAGGGAGGTGTAGCCATCTGAGTGTCCCCTCCTGCCACAACACTGCGGTGGGCGTGTGTTTGGTTTGTAAAATATATACACACAGAGGTTTAGAATAATCCAAAAAAGAAACATGCTGTTGCTGAATGGCTTTTTCAACTTTAAAAAGAGCTTCCCTTGCAGGCTCAGTAAGAGACCTGGGGGAAGTTGGATCAGAATCCCCTTTTAAAATTTCAAACAGCGGTTTTAAATCTCCAGTAGTTAAACCCAAAGAAGGGCGCAGCCAATTAATATCTCCTAACAACTTTTGAAAATCATTAAGAGATTTAAGATGATCTTTTCTAAGTTCTATCTTTTGTGGAGAAAAATACTGAGCAAACAGCTGAAATCCCAAGTAAGAGTAAGGTTCACTTCTCTGTACTTTTTCAGGTGCAATAACAAGACCTGAGGCCAGAAGATTTTCTTTCATGTTTACAAAGCAAGCTAATAATACTCCTTTCTTGCAAGCCAACAATATGTCATCCATATAATGAATGATATAAACAGAAGGGAATTGTCTTCTGGTGTTATCAATTGCTTCGCTAACAAACTTCTGACATAAGGTGGGGCTGTTTGCCATTCCCTGGGGAAGGACTAGCCACTGATATCTCTTCACAGGCTCTTGAAAATTTGAGCTAGGAATGCTAAAAGCAAATCTCTTACAATCTTGAGGGTGAAGTAATATATTGTAAAAACAGTCTTTCAAATCTAACACTATTTTGTAAGTATCTTTAGGAATAGCAGAAGGATGTGGCAACCCTGGCTGGAGGGCGCCCATAACTTCCATAGTTTCATTAACTTTTCTTAAATCCTGTAACAACCTCCATCCTCCTGACTTCTTTTTAATAACAAAAATAGGCGAGTTCCAAGGTGAAGTAGATTCAACCACATGGCCTTTTTCAAGCTGCTCCTGTACAAGCGCTTGAGCGGCTGATATTTTTTCCTGAGTAAGGGGCCACTGAACTATCCACACAGGCGTATCAGATTTCCAAGTCATAGCCTCTGCTGGTTTTTGGTGGAGTACAGGTAAATCTATGACCCCTGGGGAAAATACCCCAAGCCTGTCCTTTGTAAATTAGGATTAGGCGAAATGGGTTCCTGTCGTCTTTGTCCCTGAATACCTAAGCCTTGTCCTGGGAGGAGCCCTTGATTAAACATTTGCTGAGTTACTTGAGTGCTTGGACTGAAAAGATAAACTCCCATATTGCTCATAACATCTCGTCCCCAAAGATTAACTGGGAGGCCAGGGAGAACATATGGCTGAAAAGTTCCCTGAATCGGTTTTCCATCTTTATCTGTTCTGGATCTGCACTCATTGGCCCAGTGTTTTCCTCTCCTACATTTAGGACACACATCTGGAGGCTTTTTTATAGAAGCTGCAGTAGGAGTCCTGGAGTTCTCAGGCTCAGCTCTACGTGGGCACTGAGCTGCTCGATGTCCTCTCTTCCCACAGGTAAAGGAAGCTCCTGTACGACTGCCTGCATTAAGTCTTGCCTGTTGAAACATAACCTCCTTTATAGATTTTCCTTGTAAAGCTGCAGCCATAGCTATACCCTGAGAAAAGGACGGGCCTACATCAGAGCATAGGCGGATAAAATCAGATAAAGTTCCTTTCTTTCTGAATGGTCTGATAACTGCCTGACAAGCAGAATTAGCATTCTCGTAAGCAAGCTGTTTTATGAAAGCCTGAGTAGCCACAGACGAGCCAAATGTCCGTCCTGCCGCTGTGCTAAGGTGGGAGACAAAATCTTGAAATGTTTCGTCAGCTCCCTGCATTATTTTTGTGACTTGGTCTTCCTTACGTGAAGCATCAGGCAACATTCTCCAAGCATCCTTAGCTGCTGCAGCAATTTGGCCATAAGCCCCGGGCATGTAGCCCATCTGGCGATCTAAATGTGCATAAAGGCCTTCACCTGTAAGCATATCTAAAGTAACAGGGATATGCCTCAATGCATTCTCATTTGCCTTTGTCTTGCAATTTTCATAAAATTCTGACTTCCATAGAAGATAATCGCCTCCGGAAAGGCAAGCATGAGCTATGTGCTTCCAATCCTCCGGAGGAGTAGCATCATTAGTCAAAGCATCTAAAATTGCCATGGTAAAAGGGGCAATGGGGCCGTACTGAGTACAAGCCTCTTTTAGATCTTTAATTTGCTGCCACTGAAAAGGTCTCCATTCCACAGCCCTGTTTCCTGCTTGATCAATTCTATCAAAAAGAGGATACACTCCAAAACTTTTTGTAGACTCTCCCTGCTTATGAGCCTCCTCACAGGCTAATTGAAGAGGAGAGCGCATAACTGACTCTGATCCTGATTTAACATACCCAGGCGGAGGTTTTGTAGGCATATCCCAAGCCGGCGGTTGCGGTGGGGGCAATGGGGGACCCCACATGAACGGCTCCTCAGGAGGCGGAGCAGTAGGATCATTTACAGGGGGATCCCCACCCCCGGGATTCCATGGTTTGGTATAATCAATCAAGGGAGGTTGGATAATATCTTCCCTAGTGTAAGGCATGCAGGGAGGTCCGAGACGACCTTCCCCCTCTCGACTGACTTTAAGCCTTACAAGCTGTTCCTGAAGAGTCTTTATTTGTTGAGAAAGTGTATAAATCGGGTCTGCAGGCTCTCTGCTTTCTTGAGCTGCAGCCACTACTGGAGGATATTTTTCCTTATCATATTTAGCCACAGTCTCCTCCAAGCCTTTTTGATCTTGCAAATCTAAATCCTCCCAGGACTCTTCTGATGGTTTCTGACTAGTAAACTCCTTATTTTGCACAGGAGCTCCCTCCCCTTCCTCTCCTTTCTCCGGAGAAGTGGCAGATACGGGAAGCTCCGCATTCCCTGCTTGCTTTACTTTTTTTAGCTTACATCCTTCATGTCTAAGATTCAGACAGTTTCTGATTAGCCCGAATGTTTTTACCGGGACCCGCTGAGTTCCGTGGGCAGTGCAATAATCCTGCAATCGCTCTCCAACTTTTTCCGAAGTTTCCAGGCTGACGGTACCTTTATCTGGAAACCGAGGGCAAACTTTTTTTACAAATTCTAAAAACTTATCTAACTGCTCTCTGCTCGCCCTGCTGCCATGGGCGGCGAGTAATTTTTTCAATCCTCTCACATAAAGGTCCTTGCTGCTGGCGTGACCCATCTCTTTTCCCTAACCTCGGCCCTTCTTTCACACAATGAAAACAATCACTCACACACTCATTCAACCGAGGGGGATCGTGCCTTACTCACCGTGCATCCAATGAAATAAGCTCTTCTTTGCGAGCCGGGCCCTATCCACACGGTGTTCCTCACTGTTACCCCCGTATCCAGGCCCCACGTTGGGCGCCAAGTGTGACGAGCCAGCCGCCACGAGTCGAAAGGTACCTGAAAGGGGGAGTGGAAATGAAAGAAAGGGGCACACACAAATGATGATGCGGCCGGTCTCCAGGGATGCTGGAGCCCTGATTTATTTTTCCTTCACCAATATATACCCTTTGGGTACGTGCAGTTTAACAATCACATGTGCGCATTACCTCACAGAAGGTAAATTTCTAACTTCAAAGAAACTACAGAGTCACTACAAGACTCCCCAAAGTAATTAACATACGAAAGAGACTACCATTTGCCCTGATAGCCATCAGTTATCTGTGTCCGGGAAAACCGGCCACTCCCACCTCATTTTTTTAGTACCCTGCAAGCCCCCTGGAGGGACAAGCAGAACAATGTCTTAGGACTTGAAACAAGTTAATCATGAACTAAGCCAGGCCGCAAGTTTCCAGAGAAACAAGAAATTATGGCTCCCCACATCGGTTCCTGAGGTGGTTGGCATGAGGATGAAGAATGGGACATTGTTCTGATTATGCCTACAGCCAGGTATATAGATTAAGGCCGGTTCAGCGTTCGGGACACTCACCGTGCGTTGTGGGCATAAGGTTGTAGTGCAGTTTATGGTGAGGATGAGGGATGGCACAGGATTCGGGTTCTAGCGACAATCAAGTTTTGGACTGGGTCAGACCAGTGCTGGAGCCAGGGTTAGCAGATAGATGGGAAAAAGTTGGAGTGGGAAGTAGGGCGTGGCTGAAGTTTGGGAATGTGTTCGGGCTCCCTCTACAGCAATATTGGTAGTTAAGGTCGCGCCTGCGTTAGTGCTCAACTTAGCGCGAAGGGTAGGACAATGCTGGGGTGGGCGTTAAGGTAAAGGGAGACTGTGGGGACGGGGCTCGGGCCCCATCTTCAGCCAGGCTTAGAATACGGATCACGTCCGTGATAGGGTCAACGTTAGCACGAGTATTTGGACATCGTTGGAGTGGGGGACGGTGTGAGGCTGAGTGTTGGTACAGGGTTCAAGCTAAGATTTCAGTCAAGTTTAGATGTAAGATCAGACCATTGTTGGGGCCTCGGTGAGCGCGAGGGTTGGAATCAGATTTGGGCTGAAATTAGGGTGTGTGTGAGCATCAGGCATGTGTTCAGCCTCAAGCATCACCCCGTTTAGAGTAAGGGTTGAGACGGGTTACAGCTACGGTTTGCGAGAGTATTGGTACAACCGTGGGGTGGGGTTTGGCATGAGAGTGAGTGTTGGGACATATTCAGATAGACGTTGAACAGCTTGGTGTTGTGAGGTAAAGATTACAGTGAGGGTTTAACAAATTAGCGTGGGGAATAGGGTGAGTCTGAACGTTACGACAGGGTTCAGGCAAAGGCTTCCGTCAGGTTTAGATTGAGGATCCCACCAGGGACACGGTAATAAATAGCTCGAGAAGAAGGTTTGGGTGGTGGGGCTGGTGTTGGAAAGCTTTGAGACTGGAATTGGGTTCTGCCTATACCCAGGTTTACATTTAGGGTCAGGTCCGTGTTAGAGCAACAGTTAACAAGAGGGTGGGAATAAGGTTGATGAGGTGGTTAGCGTGAGGATGAAGAATGGGACGTTGTTCTGATTATGCCTACAGCCAGGTATATAGATTAGGGTCTGGTCAGTGTTCGGGGCACTCACCATGCGTTGTGGGCGCAAGGTTTTAGTGCGGTTTATGGTGAGGATGAGGGATGGCACAGGATTCGGGTTCTAGCGACAGTCAGGTTTAAAATTATGTCAGACCACTGCTGGAGCCAGGGTTAGCAGATAGATGGGAAAAAGTTGGAGTGGGAAGTAGGGCGTGGGTGTAGTTTGGGAATGTGTTCGGGCTCCCTCTACAGAAGGTTAGTAGTTAAGGTCGCGCCTGCGTTAGTGCTAAGGTTAGCGCGAAGGTTAGGACAATGCTGGGGTGGGCGTTAAGGTAAAGGGAGAATTTGGGGACAGGGCTCGGGCTCCCTCTTCAGCCAGGCTTAGAATTTGGATCACGTCCGTGATAGGGTCTACGTTAGCACGAGTGTTTGGACAACGTTGCAGTTGGGGACGGTGTGAGGCTGAAGTTGGGACAGGGTTCGGGGTAAGACTTCAGTCAGGTTTAGATGTAAGATCCGAGCAGTGTTGGGGCCACGGTGAGCGCGAGGGTTGTAATCAGGTTTGGGCTGGAGTTAGGGTGTGTGTGAGCGTAGGGTATGTATTCAGCCTCAAGCAACACCCCGTTTAAAGTAAGTGTTGAGAAGGGTTACAGCTACAGTTTGCGAGAGTTGGTACAACCTTGGGGTGGGCTTTAGCATGAGGGTGAGTATTGGGACACGTTCAGCTAGACGTTGAACAGCTTGGCGTTGAGAGGTAAAGATTACAGTGAGGGTTGAACAAATTGGCGTGGGGAATAGGTTGAGTCTGAACGTTGGGACAGGGTTCAGGCAAAGGCTTCCGTCAGGTTTAGATTGAAGATCCCACCAGGGATATGTAATATTTAGCTCGAGGAGAAGGTTTGGGTGGTTGGCCGGTGATGGGGCGCTATGGGACAGGGATTGGGTTCTGCCTATACCCAGGTAAACATTTAGGGTCAGGTCCGTGTTAGAGCAACGGTTAACAAGAAGGTGGGAATGAGGTTGCTGAGGTGGTTAGCGTGAGGATGAAGAATGGCACATTGTTCTGATTATGCCTACAGCCAGGTATATAGATTAGGGTCTGGTCAGCGTTCGGGGCACTCACCATGCGTGGTGGGCGCAAGGTTTTAGTGCGGTTTATGGTGACGATGAGGGATGGCACAGGATTCGGGTTCTAGCGACAATCAGGTTGTGGACTGGGTCAGACCAGTGCTGGAGCCTGGGTTAGGAGATAGATGGAAAAATTTGGAGTAGGAAGTAGGACGAGGGTGTAGTTTGGGATGTGTTCGGGCTCCGTCTACAGCAAGGTTAGTAGTTAAGTTCGTGCCTGCGTTATTTCTAAGGTTAATTCGAAGGTTAGGACAATGCTGGGGTGGGCGTTAAGGTAAAGGGAGAGTGTGGGGACAGGGCTCTGGCTACCTCTTCAGCCAGGCTTACAATTTGGATCACGTCTGTGATAGGGTCAATGTTAGCACGAGTGTTGGGACAACGTTGGAGTGGGAGACGGTGTGAGGTTGAGTGTTGGGACAGGGTTCCAAGTAAGATTTCAGTCAAGTTTAGATGTAAGCTCTGACCATTGTTGGGGTCATGGTGAGCGCGAGGGTTGGAATCAGGTTGGGGCTGAATTAGGGTGTGTGTGAGCATCAGGCATGTGTTCAGCCTCAAGCAACATCCCGTTTAGAGTAAGGGTTGAGAAGTGTTACAGCTACGGTTTGCGAGAGTATTGGTACAACCTAGGGGTAAGTTTTGGCATGAGGGTGAGTGTTGGGACATGTTCAGCTAGACGTTGAACAGCTTGGCGTTGTGAGGTAAAGATTACAGTGAGGGTTGAACAAATTAGCGTGGGGAATAGGGTGAGTCTGAACGTTGGGACAGGGTTCAGGAAAACGCTTCCGTCAGGTTTAGATTGAGGATCCCACCAGGGATACGGTAATGATTAGCTCGAGAAGAAGGTTTGGTTGGTGGGGCCAGTGATGGGGCGCTATGGGACAGGGATTGGGTTCTGACTACACCCAGTAATACATTTAGGGTCTGGTCCGTGTTAGAGCAACGATTAACAACAGGGTGGGAATGAGGTTCCTGAGGTGGTTAGCATGAGAATGAAGAATGGGACATTTTTCTGTTTATGCCTACAGCCAGGTATATAGATTAATGCCGGTTCAGCGTTCGGGCCCTCACCATGCGTTGTGGGCATAAGGTTGTAGTGCGGTTTATGGTGAGGATGAGGTATGGCACAGGTTTCGGGTTCTAACGACAATCAGGTTTTGGACTGGGTCAGACCAGTGCTGGAGCCAGGGTTAGCAGATAGATGGGAAAAAGTTGGAGTGGGAAGTAGGGCGTGGGTGAAGTTTGGGAATGTGTTCGGGCTCCGTCTACAGCAATATTGGTAGTTCAGGTCGCGCCTGCGTTAGTGCTCAGCTTAGCGCGAAGGTTAGGACAATGCTGGGGTGGGCGTTAAGGTAAAGGGAGAGTGTGGGGACAGGGCTCTGGCACCCTCTTCAGCCAGGCTTACAATCCGGATCACGTCCGTGATAGTGTCAATGTTATCACGAGTGTTGGGACAACGTTTAGTGGGAGACGGTGTGAGGCTGTGTGTTGGGACAGGGTTCCAAGTAAGATTTCAGTCAAGTTTAGATGTAAGCTTTGACCATTGTTGAGGCCATGGTGAGCGCGAGGGTTGTAATCAGGTTGGGGCTGAATTAGTGTGTGTGTGAGCATAAGGCATGTGTTCAGCCTCAAGTAACACCCCGTTTAGAGTAAGGGTTGAGAAGTGTTACAGCTACGGTTTGCGAAAGTATTGGTACAACCTTGGGGTAAGGTTTGGCATGAGGTGAGTGTTGGGACATGTTCAGCTAGACGTTGAACAGCTTGGCGTTGTGAGGTAAAGATTACAGTGAGGGTTGAACAAATTAGCGTGGGAAATAGGGTGAGTCTGAACGTTGGGACAGGGTTCAGGAAAAGGCTTCCGTCAGGTTTAGATTGAGGATCCCTCCTGGGATACAGTAATGATTAGCTAGAGGAGAAGGTTTTGTTGGTGGGGCCGGTGATGGGGCGCTATGGGACAGGGATTGGGTTCTGCCTATACCCAGATGTACATTTAGGGTCAGGTCCGTGTTAGAGCAACGGTTAACGGGAGTGTGGGAATGAGGTTGCTGAGGTGGTTAGCGTGAGGATGAAGAATGGCACATTGTTTTGATTATGCCTACAGCCAGGTATATAGATTAGGGTCTGGTCAGCGTTCGGGGCACTCACCATGCGTTGTGGGCGCAAGGTTTTACTGCGGTTTATGGTGAGGATGAGGGATGGCACAGGACTCGGGTTCTAGCGACAGTCAGGTTTAAAACTGGGTCAGACCACTGCTGGAGTCCGGGTTAGCAGATAGATGGGAAAAAGTTGGAGTGGGAAGTAGGGCGTGGGTGTAGTTTGGGAATGTGTTCGGGCTCCCTCTACAGAAGGTTAGTAGTTAAGCTCGCGCCTGCGTTAGTGCTAAGGTTAGCGCGAAGGTTAGGACAATGCTGGTGTGGGCGTTAAGGTAAAGGGAGAATTTGGGGACAGGGCTCGGGCTCCCTCTTAAGCCAGGCTTAGAATTTGGATCACGTCCGTGATAGAGTCTACGTTAGCACGAGTGTTTGGACAACGTTGGAGTGGGGGACGGTGTGAGGCTGAAGTTGGGACAGGGTTTGGGGTAAGACTTCAGTCAGGTTTAGATGTAAGATCCGACCAGTGTTGGGGCCACGGTGAGCGCGAGGGTTGGAATCAGGTTTGGGCTGGAGTTAGGGTGTGTGTGAGCGTAGGGTATGTGTTCAGCCTCAAGCAACACCCTGTTTAAAGTAAGGGTTGAGAAGGGTTACAGCTACAGTTTGCGAGAGTTGGTACAACCTTGGGGTGGGCTTTAGCATGAGGGTGAGTATTGGGACACGTTCAACTAGACTTTGAACAGCTTGGCGTTGAGAGGTAAAGATTACAGTGAGGGTTGAACCTATTGGCGTGGGGAATAGGGTGAGTCTGAACGTTGGGACAGGGTTCAGGCAAAGGCTTCCGTCAGGTTGAGATTGAGGATCCCACCAGGGATATGTAATATTTAGCTGGAAAAGAAGGTTTCGGTGGTTGGGCCGGTGATGGGGCGCTATGGGACAGGGATTGGGTTCTGCCTATACCCAGGTATACATTTAGGGTCAGGTCCGTGTTAGAGCAGCGGTTAACAAGAAGGTGGGAATGAGGTTGGTGAGGTGGTTAGCGTGAGGATCAAGAATGGGACATTGTTCTGATTATGCCTACATTCGGGTATATAGAAGGGTCGGTTCAGCATTCGGGCCACTCACCATGCGTGGTGGGTGCAAGGTTTTAGTGCGGTTTATGGTGAGGATGAGGGATGGCACAGGATTCGAGTTCTAGCGACAATCAGGTTGTGGACTGGGTCAGACCAGTGCTGGAGCCTGGGTTAGGAGATAGATGGAAAAAGTTGGAGTGGCAAGTAGGACGAGGGTGTAGTTTGGGAATGTGTTCGGGCTCCGTCTACAGCAAGGTTAGCAGTTAAGTTCGTACCTGCGTTATTTCTAAGGTTAATTCGAAGGTTAAAACAATGCTGGGGTGGGCGTTAAGGTAAAGGGAGAGTGTGGGGACAGGGCTCTGGCTCCCTCTTCAGCCAGGTTTACAATTTGGATCACGTCTGTGAAGGGTCAATGTTAGCACGAGTGTTGGGACAACGTTGGAGTGGGAGACGGTGTGAGGCTGAGTGTTGTGACAGGGTTCATAGTAAGATTTCAGTCAAGTTTAGATGGCTAGTG
This sequence comes from Rhinolophus hipposideros, assembly GCF_964194185.1. NCBI lineage: Eukaryota > Metazoa > Chordata > Mammalia > Chiroptera > Rhinolophidae > Rhinolophus > Rhinolophus hipposideros. The sequence goes on along the minus strand of NW_027668946.1, from coordinate 9,123 downwards.
GGAGGGTTGGAATCTGGTTGAGGCTGAATTAGGGTATGTGTGAGCAACAGGCATGTGTTCAGCCTCAAGCAACACCCCGTTTAGAGTAAGGGTTGGGAAGTGTTACAGCTACGGTTTGCGAGAGTATTGGTACAACCTTGGGGTAAGGTTAGGCATGAGGGTGAGTGTTGGGACATGTTCAGCTAGACGTTGAACAGCTTGGCGTTGTGAGGTAAAGATTACAGTGAGGGTTGAACAAATTAGCGTGGGAAATAGGGTGAGTCTGAACGTTGGGACAGGGTTCACGAAAAGGCTTCCGTCAGGTTTAGAATGAGGATCCCACCAGGATACGGTAATGATTAGCTCGAGAAGAAGGTTTGGTTGGTCGGGCCAGTGATGGGGCGCTATTGGACAGGGATTGGGTTCTGACTACACCCAGTAATACATTTAGGTTCTGGTCCGTGTTAGAGCAACGGTTAACAACAGGGTGGGAATGAGGTTCCTGAGGTGGTTGGCATGAGGATGAAGAATGGGACATTGTTCTGATTATGCCTACAGCCAGGTGTATAGATTAAGGCCGGTTCAGCGTTCGGGGCACTCACCATGCATTGTGGGAATAAGGTTGTAGTGCAGTTTATGGTGAGGATGAGGGATGGCACAGGATTCGGGTTCTATCGACAATCAGGTTTTGGACTGGGTCAGACCAGTGCTGGAGCCAGGGTTAGCAGATAGATGGGAAAAAGTTGGAGTGGGAAGTAGGGCGTGGCTGACGTTTGGGAATGTGTTCGGGCTCCGTCTACAGCAATATTGGTAGTTAACGTCGCGCCTGCGTTAGTGCTAAGGTTAGCGCGAAGGGTAGGACAATGCTGGGGTGGGCGTTAAGGTAAAGGGAGAATTTGGGGACAGGGCTCGGGCTCCCTCTTCAGTCAGGCTTAGAATTTGGATCACGTCCGTGATAGGGTCAACGTTAGCACGAGTGTTTGGACAACGATGGAGTGGGGGACAGTTGAGGCTGAGTGTTGGGACAGGATTAGTGCTAAGATTTCAGTCAAGTTTAGATGTAAGTTCCGATCATTGTTGGGGCCTCGGTGAGCGCGAGGGTTGGAATCAGGTTTGGGCTGGAATTAGGGTGTGTGTGAGCATCAGGCATGTGTTCAGCCTCAAGCAACATCCCGTTTAGAGTAAGGGTTGAGAAGTGTTACAGCTACGGTTTGCGAGAGTATTGGTACAACCTTGGGGTAAGGTTTGGCATGAGGGTTAGTGTTGGGACATGTTCAGCTAGACGTTGAACAGCTTGGCGTTGTGAGGTAAAGATTACAGTGAGGGTTGAACAAATTAGCGTGGGAAATAGTGTGAGTCTGAACGTTGGGACAGGGTTCAGGCAAAGGCTTCCGTCAGGTTTAGGTTGAGGATCCCACCAGGGATACGGTAATGATTAGCTCGAGAAGAAGGTTTGGTTTGTCGGGCCCAGTGATGGGGTGCTATGGGACAGGGATTGGGTTCTGACCACACCCAGTAATACATTTAGGGTCTGGTCCGTGTTAGAGCAACTGTTAACAACAGGGTGGGAATGAGGTTCCTGAGGTGGTTGGCATGAGGATGAAGAATGGGACATTGTTCTGATTATGCCTACAGTCGGGTATATAGAAGGGTCGATTTAGCATTCGGGCCACTCACCATGCGTGGTGGGTGCAAGGTTTTAGTGCGGTTTATGGTGAGGATGAGGGATGGCACAGGATTCGGGTTCTAGCGACACTCAGGTTGTGGACTGGGTCAGACCAGTGCTGGAGCCTGGGTTAGGGGATAGATGGAAAAAGTTGGAGTGGCAAGTAGGACGAGGGTGTAGTTTGGGAATGTGTTCGGGCTCCGTCTACAGCAAGGTTAGTAGTTAAGTTCGTGCCTGCGTTATTTCTAAGGTTAATTCGAAGGTTAGGACAATGCTGGGGTGGGCGTTAAGGTAAAGGGAGAGTGTGGGGACAGGGCTCTGGCTCCCACTTCAGCCAGGCTTACAATTTGGATCACGTCTGTGATAGGGTCAATGTTAGCACGAGTGTTGGGACAACGTTGGAGTGGGAGACGGTGTGAGGTTGAGTGTTGGGACAGGGTTCCAAGTAAGATTTCAGTCAAGTTTAGATGTAAGCTCTGATCATTGTTGGGGTCATGGTGAGCGCGAGGGTTGGAATCAGGTTGGGGCTGAATTAGGGTGTGTGTGAGCATCAGGCATGTGTTCAGCCTCAAGCAACATCCCGTTTAGAGTAAGGGTTGAGAAGTGTTACAGCTACGGTTTGCGAGACTATTGGTACAACCTAGGGGTAAGTTTTGGCATGAGGGTGAGTGTTGGGACATGTTCAGCTAGACGTTGAACAGCTTGGCGTTGTGAGGTAAAGATTACAGTGAGGGTTGAACAAATTAGCGTGGGGAATAGGGTGAGTCTGAACGTTGGGACAGGGTTCAGGAAAACGCTTCCGTCAGGTTTAGATTGAGGATCCCACCAGGGATACGGTAATGATTAGCTCGAGAAGAAGGTTTGGTTGGTGGGGCCAGTGATGGGGCGCTATGGGACAGGGATTGGGTTCTGACTACACCCAGTAATACATTTAGGGTCTGGTCCGTGTTAGAGCAACGATTAACAACAGGGTGGGAATGAGGTTCCTGAGGTGGTTAGCATGAGAATGAAGAATGGGACATTTTTCTGATTATGCCTACAGCCAGGTATATAGATTAATGCCGGTTCAGCGTTCGGGCCCTCACCATGCGTTGTGGGCATAAGGTTGTAGTGCGGTTTATGGTGAGGATGAGGTATGGCACAGGTTTCGGGTTCTAGCGACAATCAGGTTTTGGACTGGGTCAGACCAGTGCTGGAGCCAGGGTTAGCAGATAGATGGGAAAAAGTTGGAGTGGGAAGTAGGGCGTGGGTGAAGTTTGGGAATGTGTTCGGCTCCGTCTACAGCAATATTGGTAGTTCAGGTCGCGCCTGCGTTAGTGCTCAGCTTAGCGCGAAGGTTAGGACAATGCTGGGGTGGGCGTTAAGGTAAAGGGAGAGTGTGGGGACAGGGCTCTGGCACCCTCTTCAGCCAGGCTTACAATCCGGATCACGTCCGTGATAGTGTCAATGTTATCACGAGTGTTGGGACAACGTTTAGTGGGAGACGGTGTGAGGCTGTGTGTTGGGACAGGGTTCCAAGTAAGATTTCAGTCAAGTTTAGATGTAAGCTTTGACCATTGTTGAGGCCATGGTGAGCGCGAGGGTTGTAATCAGGTTGGGGCTGAATTAGTGTGTGTGTGAGCATAAGGCATGTGTTCAGCCTCAAGTAACACCCCGTTTAGAGTAAGGGTTGAGAAGTGTTACAGCTACGGTTTGCGAGAGTATTGGTACAACCTTGGGGTAAGGTTTGGCATGAGGTGAGTGTTGGGACATGTTCAGCTAGACGTTGAAAAGCTTGGCGTTGTGAGGTAAAGATTACAGTGAGGGTTGAACAAATTAGCGTGGGAAATAGGGTGAGTCTGAACGTTGGGACAGGGTTCAGGAAAAGGCTTCCGTCAGGTTTAGATTGAGGATCCCTCCTGGGATACAGTAATGATTAGCTCGAGGAGAAGGTTTTGTTGGTGGGGCCGGTGATGGGGCGCTATGGGACAGGGATTGGGTTCTGCCTATACCCAGATGTACATTTAGGGTCAGGTCCGTGTTAGAGCAACGGTTAACGGGAGTGTGGGAATGAGGTTGCTGAGGTGGTTAGCGTGAGGATGAAGAATGGCACATTGTTTTGATTATGCCTACAGCCAGGTATATAGATTAGGGTCTGGTCAGCGTTCGGGGCACTCACCATGCGTTGTGGGCGCAAGGTTTTAGTGCGGTTTATGGTGAGGATGAGGGATGGCACAGGATTCGGGTTCTAGCGACAGTCAGGTTTAAAACTGGGTCAGACCACTGCTGGAGTCCGGGTTAGCAGATAGATGGGAAAAAGTTGGAGTGGGAAGTAGGGCGTGGGTGTAGTTTGGGAATGTGTTCGGGCTCCCTCTACAGAAGGTTAGTAGTTAAGGTCGCGCCTGCGTTAGTGCTAAGGTTAGCGCGAAGGTTAGGACAATGCTGGTGTGGGCGTTAAGGTAAAGGGAGAATTTGGGGACAGGGCTCGGGCTCCCTCTTAAGCCAGGCTTAGAATTTGGATCACGTCCGTGATAGGGTCTACGTTAGCACGAGTGTTTGGACAACGTTGGAGTGGGGGACGGTGTGAGGCTGAAGTTGGGACAGGGTTTGGGGTAAGACTTCAGTCAGGTTTAGATGTAACATCCGACCAGTGTAGGGGCCACGGTGAGCGCGAGGGTTGGAATCAGGTTTGGGCTGGAGTTAGGGTGTGTGTGAGCGTAGGGTATGTGTTCAGCCTCAAGCAACACCCCGTTTAAAGTAAGGGTTGAGAAGGGTTACAGCTACAGTTTGCGAGAGTTGGTACAACCTTGGGGTGGGCTTTAGCATGAGGGTGAGTATTGGGACACGTTCAACTAGACGTTGAACAGCTTGGCGTTGAGAGGTAAAGATTACAGTGAGGGTTGAACAAATTGGCGTGGGGAATAGGGTGAGTCTGAACGTTGGGACAGGGTTCAGGCAAAGGCTTCCGTCAGGTTGAGATTGAGGATCCCACCAGGGATATGTAATATTTAGCTCGAGGAGAAGGTTTGGGTGGTTGGGCCGGTGATGGGGCGCTATGGGACAGGGATTGGGTTCTGCCTATACCCAGGTATACATTTAGGGTCAGGTCCGTGTTACAGCAACGGTTAACAAGAAGGTGGGAATGAGGTTGCTGAGGTGGTTAGCGTGAGGATCAAGAATGGGACATTGTTCTGATTATGCCTACATTCGGGTATATAGAAGGGTCGGTTCAGCATTCGGGCCACTCACCATGCGTGGTGGGTGCAAGGTTTTAGTGCGGTTTATGGTGAGGATGAGGGATGGCACAGGATTCGAGTTCTAGCGACAATCAGGTTGTGGACTGGGTCAGACCAGTGCTGGAGCCTGGGTTAGGAGATAGATGGAAAAAGTTGGAGTGGCAAGTAGGACGAGGGTGTAGTTTGGGAATGTGTTCGGGCTCCGTCTACAGCAAGGTTAGCAGTTAAGTTCGTGCCTGCGTTATTTCTAAGGTTAATTCGAAGGTTAAAACAATGCTGGGGTGGGCGTTAAGGTAAAGGGAGAGTGTGGGGACAGGGCTCTGGCTCCCTCTTCAGCCAGGCTTACAATTTGGATCACGTCTGTGAAGGGTCAATGTTAGCACGAGTGTTGGGACAACGTTGGAGTGGGAGACGGTGTGAGGCTGAGTGTTGTGACAGGGTTCAAAGTAAGATTTCAGTCAAGTTTAGATGGCTAGTGCGAGGGTTGGAATCAGGTTGGGGCTGAATTAGGGTATGTGTGAGCATCAGGCATGTGTGAGCATCAGCGTTCGGGGCACTCACCATGCATTGTGGGAATAAGGTTGTAGTGCAGTTTATGGTGAGGACGAGGGATGGCACAGGATTCGGGTTCTATCGACAATCAGGTTTTGGACTGGGTCAGACCAGTGCTGGAGCCAGGGTTAGCAGATAGATGGGAAAAAGTTGGAGTGGGAAGTAGGGCGTGGCTGACGTTTGGGAATGTGTTCGGGCTCCGTCTACAGCAATATTGGTAGTTAACGTCGCACCTGCGTTAGTGCTAAGGTTAGCGCGAAGGGTAGGACAATGCTGGGGTGGGCGTTAAGGTAAAGGGAGAATTTGGGGACAGGGCTCGGGCTCCCTCTTCAGTCAGGCTTAGAATTTGGATCACGTCCGTGATAGGGTCAACGTTAGCACGAGTGTTTGGACAACGATGGAGTGGGGGACAGTTGAGGCTGAGTGTTGGGACAGGATTAGTGCTAAGATTTCAGTCAAGTTTAGATGTAAGTTCCGATCATTGTTGGGGCCTCGGTGAGCGCGAGGGTTGGAATCAGGTTTGGGCTGGAATTAGGGTGTGTGTGAGCATCAGGCATGTGTTCAGCCTCAAGCAACATCCCGTTTAGAGTAAGGGTTGAGAAGGGTTACAGCTACGATTTGCGAGAGTATTGGTACAACCTTGGGGTAAGGTTTGGCATGAGGTGAGTGTTGGGACATGTTCAGCTAGACGTTGAACAGCTTGGCGTTGTGAGGTAAAGATTACAGTGAGGGTTGAACAAATTAGCGAGGGGACTAGGGTGAGTCTGAACGTTGCGACAGGGTTCAGAAAAGGCTTCCGTCAGGTTTAGATTGAGGATCCCACCAGGGATACGGTAATGATTAGCTCGAGAAGAAGGTTTGGTTGGTGGGTCCAGTGATGGGGCGCTATGAAACAGGGATTGGGTTCTGACTACACCCAGTAATACATTTAGGGTCTGGTTCGTGTTAGAGCAACCGTTAACAACAGGGTGGGAATGAGGTTCCTGAGGTGGTTGGCATGAGGATGAAGAATGGGACATTGTTCTGATTATGCCTACAGTCGGGTATATAGAAGGGTCGATTCAGCATTCGGGCCACTCACCATGCGTGGTGGGTGGAAGGTTGTAGTGCGGTTTATGGTGAGAATGAGGGATGGCACAGGATTCGGGTTCTAGCGACACTCAGGTTGTGGACTGGGTCAGACCAGTGCTGGAGCCAGGGTTAGCAGATAGATGGGAAAAAGTTGGAGTGGGAAGTAGGGCGTGGGTGAAGTTTGGGAATGTGTTCGGGCTCCGTCTACAGCAATATTGGTAGTTAAGGTCGCGCCTGCGTTAGTGCTCAGCTTAGCGCGAAGGTTAGGACAATGCTGGGGTGGGCGTTAAGGTAAAAGGAGAGTGTGGGGACAGGGCTCTGGCTCCCTCTTCAGCCAGGCTTACAATCCGGATCATGTCCGTGATAGTGTCAATGTTATCACGAGTGTTGGGACAACGTTTAGTGGGAGACGGTGTGAGGCTGTGTGTTGGGACAGGGTTCCAAGTAAGATTTCAGTCAAGTTTAGATGTAAGCTTTGACCATTGTTGAGGCCATGGTGAGCGCGAGGGTTGTAATCAGGTTGGGGCTGAATTAGTGTGTGTGTGAGCATAAGGCATGTGTTCAGCCTCAAGTAACACCCCGTTTAGAGTAAGGGTTGAGAAGTGTTACAGCTACGGTTTGCGAGAGTATTGGTACAACCTTGGGGTAAGGTTTGGCATGAGGTGAGTGTTGGGACATGTTCAGCTAGACGTTGAACAGCTTGGCGTTGTGAGGTAAAGATTACAGTGAGGGTTGAACAAATTAGCGTGGGAAATAGGGTGAGTCTGAACATTGGGACAGGGTTCAGGAAAAGGCTTCCATCAGGTTTAGATTGAGGATCCCTCCTGGGATACAGTAATGATTAGCTCGAGGAGAAGGTTTTGTTGGTGGGGCCGGTGATGGGGCGCTATGGGACAGGGATTGGGTTCTGCCTATACCCAGATGTACATTTAGGGTCAGGTCCGTGTTAGAGCAACGGTTAACGGGAGTGTGGGAATGAGGTTGCTGAGGTGGTTAGCGTGAGGATGAAGAATGGCACATTGTTTTGATTATGCCTACAGCCAGGTATATAGATTAGGGTCTGGTCAGCGTTCGGGGCACTCACCATGCGTTGTGGGCGCAAGGTTTTAGTGCGGTTTATGGTGAGGATGAGGGATGGCACAGGATTCGGGTTCTAGCGACAGTCAGGTTTAAAATTGGGTCAGACCACTGCTGGAGTCCGGGTTAGCAGATAGATGGGAAAAAGTTGGAGTGGGAAGTAGGGCGTGGGTGTAGTTTGGGAATGTGTTCGGGCTCCCTCTACAGAAGGTTAGTAGTTAAGGTCGCGCCTGCGTTAGTGCTAAGGTTAGCGCGAAGGTTAGGACAATGCTGGTGTGGGCGTTAAGGTAAAGGGAGAATTTGGGGACAGGGCTCGGGCTCCCTCTTAAGCCAGGCTTAGAATTTGGATCACGTCCGTGATAGGGTCTACGTTAGCACGAGTGTTTGGACAACGTTGGAGTGGGGGACGGTGTGAGGCTGAAGTTGGGACAGGGTTTGGGGTAAGACTTCAGTCAGGTTTAGATGTAACATCCGACCAGTGTTGGGGCCACGGTGAGCGCGAGGGTTAGAATCAGGTTTGGGCTGGAGTTAGGGTGTGTGTGAGCGTAGGGTATGTGTTCAGCCTCAAGCAACACCCCGTTTAAAGTAAGGGTTGAGAAGGGTTACAGCTACAGTTTGCGAGAGTTGGTACAACCTTGGGGTGGGCTTTAGCATGAGGGTGAGTATTGGGACACGTTCACCTAGACGTTGAACAGCTTGGCGTTGAGAGGTAAAGATTACAGTGAGGGTTGAACAAATTGGCGTGGGGAATAGGGTGAGTCTGAACGTTGGGACAGGGTTCAGGCAAAGGCTTCCGTCAGGTTGAGATTGAGGATCCCACCAGGGATATGTAATATTTAGCTCGAGGAGAAGGTTTGGGTGGTTGGGCCGGTGATGGGGCGCTATGGGACAGGGATTGGGTTCTGCCTATACCCAGGTATACATTTAGGGTCAGGTCCGTGTTAGAGCAACGGTTAACAAGAAGGTGGGAATGAGGTTGCTGAGGTGGTTAGCGTGAGGATCAAGAATGGGACATTGTTCTGATTATGCCTACATTCGGGTATATAGAAGGGTCGGTTCAGCATTCGGGCCACTCACCATGCGTGGTGGGTGCAAGGTTTTAGTGCGGTTTATGGTGAGGATGAGGGATGGCACAGGATTCGAGTTCTAGCGACAATCAGGTTGTGGACTGGGTCAGACCAGTGCTGGAGCCTGGGTTAGGAGATAGATGGAAAAAGTTGGAGTGGCAAGTAGGACGAGGGTGTAGTTTGGGAATGTGTTCGGGCTCCGTCTACAGCAAGGTTAGCAGTTAAGTTCGTGCCTGCGTTATTTCTAAGGTTAATTCGAAGGTTAAAACAATGCTGGGGTGGGCGTTAAGGTAAAGGGAGAGTGTGGGGACAGGGCTCTGGCTCCCTCTTCAGCCAGGCTTACAATTTGGATCACGTCTGTGAAGGGTCAATGTTAGCACGAGTGTTGGGACAACGTTGGAGTGGGAGACGGTGTGAGGCTGAGTGTTGTGACAGGGTTCAAAGTAAGATTTCAGTCAAGTTTAGATGGCTAGTGCGAGGGTTGGAATCAGGTTGG